>NC_047654.1:17940683-18233718 GCF_902201215.1 Prunus dulcis | reverse complement strand
ATAAGATTTCGCAGCCTTCTCAAAGTGCATAAGTATGTGATCACGCTTTTTCAACTTGAAAGTGCGTTTCATGTTCCCCTTCATATGATAAAAGCATATGCCATGTTGTGCAGTTGGAAAAATTTTGTTCCACACATTCTCTATGCTAACATTGCGATCAGAAATAATAACAAGATTGGGACACTCACCAATGGCTTCATGAAGTTTAGTGAAAAACCAATGCCATGATGCATCCGTCTCCAAATCCCCGATCCCAAAAGCAAGAGGATATATATTTCGATTACCATCGAATGCATTTGCTACAAACATAACACCCTTGTACTTGGATTTTAAATGAGTGGCATCCACGGCTATAACTGGGCGCATGGAAGAACGGAACCCTCTAATACATGCGCCAACCGCCATAAATAAATACACAAAGTGATTGTTCTCATCAGTTCGGATGTCAGTTTTTGTGCCGGGATTCATACGCTCCAATTCATAGCAATAAGCTGGAAGGATATAATATGCCTCCTCCGTTGATCCTCTAATGGACAATAGAGCTAACTCCCTTGCTTTCCAAGCTTTCGAATAATGGATGGTGCAACCAAAGTTGTGTTTCACATCTCTCATAATGTCACTTGGTGTGTATATTGTCCGACAATCCTTCAACTTCCTTTTAAGTGAACTGGCTACAAGTGCTGCGGTTGCTTGACGATGCTTGTCACTTACAAACCTCAAATCACATTCATGGACAGTTGTACACCTCACAATCATGAAGCTGTATTCTCCAATTCTCGATGCTCGGACCCGCCATGGGCATGGACGTTGACAACAAACCACAAGCAACCTCTTAGTGCAAGAGAATTGCACCTTAAATTCAAAGTGGCCTCTTAATGCCGTCAACCGTAACTCCGTCAACAATGTTTTCTTACTAGAGAAAATTTGCCCAACTGTAATTTTCGGATTCCAATCGCTTCGTGAAAACCCGCTGTCCAAATATGCTTCTTCATCTTTTACACCGACTGCATTATACCGATTTTTTTCACCCATTTGACTCCAATAATGTTGACGAGTGGGTTCAGATTCTCCTCCTAAACGCATTTTTGGCAACTGGGCAGCTGTGTTCAAGCACCCCAAATTAGGAGGGGCAGAGTACACTGACACTTCATTTCTTTCAGTACCATTATCACCACCATGCATCTCCTCCACCTCGCTAAAATCAATCATATCCATAAAATCTGTCCCTACTTCACCTCCCAAATCAGTGACATTTGTATTATTCCAAGTTACTTCATTGCTTTCAACAATGGCAACTGAAGAATGACCCATCCGACTACTATCTGTCGTGATATGCATACTATGAACTACATCATTTGTCAGTCCTTTATCTTCTATACTCACGAGTAAGGGAGCTAGTTTTGAAGGTGTTACCTCGAAATTGTACTTCATAAAAAAAATTGACATCATCATCGTCCTCAATCTTTATGTGCTTCCACTCATTCGAGGCCACCAAAACTGAGAATTTTAAGCAAATCTTGTCTTCCCTGATGTTTGTATTACCAATCTGATGCACACGGTCCAACAGTTCAGCAAATTTGATGGTCCGTGGAACTATTAAGCCTTTTGAGTCACCCCCTTCGTATTTGCACATCTTCTTCGAGGTGACCCATTTTCCATTGTAGCACACGAGAATAACAATTGTCTCCATTTCTGACCATGACAAAACAACATTTCATTAACACAATAATATAACCACAATAAACATACAATACAATAGCAATATAACCACAATATAATGAAATATAGGAGCAATATAGAGGCACTATAATAGCAATATAACAGCAATACGACTGTAAAATAAGAGGAACACAACCACAGTACACTAGTAACACATCAGAATCACACTATACAGATCTACTACATCAAATGGAAAATCCCAAGTTTCAAGATTCACATATCCAGACCAATCTAAATGGAATTGGTACAAACCCAGATGAATGAGCATGAATATTCAACAAAACCTAACCCAAAGACATTAAAGCCAAAACGAATTTAACACAAACCCAAACAATCAAACTATAACTCATTTCACATAATCCCACTGATATTAACAAAATAACCATCAACACTACCTTTTCGGGGTCGGCAATCCACTAGAGCTTCAAGGTTGCAAGCAGCTATTCAGAAGACATAGCTAAAGGGAAGGGTTCGCGATTCCAAACAGAGACAACAGATCGAATAGGGGAGAAAGAGATAACGAAGCTACAGAGATAAACGGCTGCGCTATGAGAAAGAGAGCAAAGAGAGAGACAGAGAGTTGTGCTAGAGAGAGAGAGAGAGCCAAGATAGAGAGAGCCAAGAGAGACCCACAGAGCTGTGATAGACAGCTACCAAAGAGAAAGCGAGTTGTGCCAGAGAGAGAGAGAGAGCTGTGTGAGCTAAGAGAACAGAACAAATTTCTGAACTTGTGAAAAATCAGCAATAAGGGTACAATAATTTTATATTTATAGGTGATAGTTGTACAAAAATTGGGAAGGGGTGGTATTTTTAGTTAAAATTATGAAATGGGTATCATTTTAAGCTATTTCCCGCGGTAATATATGGTGTTTTTAGAAAAAATATGTAATTTACTCCATAAATTACGGGCAAGATGTCGCGTTCTCATATATATAGGCCTTTTACACTATAACTTACCGGTAAGATATGTTATTTTTTTGAAAAATAAGGTATTTACATCATCAATTACGGGTAAGATGTAGCGTTCTCAGATATATATTGGCCTTTTACACTATAACTTACCGGTAAGATATTGTGTGTTAGAAAAACAGGATATTTACTCAATAACATACAGATAAGATGTTGCGTTTTAAGATATATAGGCCTTTCACACTATAACTTAACGGTAAGATATGGTGTTTTTAGGGAAATAAATTATTTACTCCATAAATTACGGGTAGGATGTTGCGTTCTCAGATATATAGGCCTTTTACACTATAACTTACCGGTAAGATATGGTGGTTTTAGAAAAATATGTTATTTACTCCATAAATTACGGGTAAGATGTTGCGTTCTCATATATATAGGCCTTTTACACTATAACTTACCAGTAAGATTTAGTGTTTTTTGAAAAATAAGTTATTGACTCCACCAATTACGGGTAAGATGTTGCACTCTCAGATATATAGGCCATTTACACTATAACTTACCAGTAAGATATGGTGTTTTTAGAACAACAGGTTATTTACTCAATAAAATACGGATAAAATGTTGTGTTCTCAGATATATATATATATATATGCATTTTATACTATAACTTACCGTTAAGATACGGTGTTTTCACAAAAATAAGTTATTTAATCCACGAATTACGGATAAGGTGTTGGGTTCTCATATATATAGGCCTTTCACACTATAACTTACCGGTAAGATATGGTGTTTTTAGAAGAATATGTTATTTACTCCATCAATTACAGGTAAGATGTTGCGTTCTCAGATATATAAGCCTTTTACACTATAACTTAAAGTTAAGATATGATGTTTTGACAAAAATAAGTTATTTACTCCACGAATTACGGGTAAGATGTTGGGTTCCCAAATATATAGGCCTTTTACACTATAACTTACCGGTAAGATATAGTGTTTTTAAAAAAATAAGTTATTTAATCCATTAATTATGGGCAAGATATTGCGTTCTCAGATATATAGGCCTTTTACAATCTAACTTACCGGTAAGATATGGTGTTTTTAGAAAAAACAGACTATTTACTAAATAAAATACGGATAAAATGTTGTGTTCTCATATATAGGCTTTTTATACTGTAACCTATAGTTAAGATACCGTGTTTTCACAAAAATAAGTTATTTACTCCATGAATTACGGGTAAGATATTGGGTTCTCAGATATATAGGCCTTTTACATTATAACTTCCCGGTATGTTATTGTGTTTATAGAGAAAAATGCTATTTACTCAATAAAATATGGATCAGATCCCTAAACCCTAAACAATTTTGCACTATAAGTTACCAGTAAGATATGGTGTTTTTAGAAAGAAAAAAAAGTAATTTACTCCATGAATTACGGGTAAGATGTTGGGTTCTCAGATATATAGGCCTTTTACTATAACATACCGGTAAGATATGATGTTTTTAGAAAAATAAGTTACTTACTCCATCAATTACGGGTAAGATGTTGCGTTCTCAGATATATAGGCCTTTTACACTATAACTTACCGTTAAAATACGGTGTTTCCACACAAAAAAGTTATTTACTCCACGAATTACGGGTAAGATGTTGGGTTCTCATATATATATGCCTTTTACACAATAACTTATCGGTAAGATATGGTGTTTTCAAAAAAAATAAGTTATTTACTCCATCAATTACGGTAAGATGTTGCGTTCTCAGATATATAGGCCTTTTACACTATAACTTACCGGTAAGATATGGTGTTTTTAGAAAAAAAAAATCTATTTACTCAATAACATACAGTTAACATGTTGCCTTTTCAAATATATAGGCCTTTTACCCCATAACTTTATGGTAAGATATGGTGTTTTTAGGAAAATAAATTATTTACTCCATAAATTACGGGTAAGATGTTGCGTTCTTAGATATATAGGCCTTTTTCACTATAACTTAGCGGTAATATATGGTGTTTTTAGAAAAAATATGTTATTTACTCCATAAATTATGGGTAAGATGTCGCGTTCTCATATATATAGGCCTTTTACACAATAATTTACCGGTAAGATATGGTATTTTTTTGAAAAATAAGGAATTTAAATCATCAATTACGGGTAAGATGTAGCGTTCTCAGATATATGTTGGCCTTTTACACCATAACTTACCGGTAAAATATTGTGTGTTAGAAAAACAAGATATTTACTCAATAACATACAGATAAGATGTTGCGTTTTAAGATATATAGGCCTTTAACACTATAACTTAACGGTAAGATATGCTGTGTTTAGGGAAATAAATTATTTACTCCATAACTTACGGGTAGGATGTTGCGTTCTCAGATATATAGGCCTTTTACACTATAACTTACCGGTAAGATATGGTGTTTTTTGAAAAATAAGTTATTTACTCCATCAATTACAGGTAAGATGTTGCGTTCTCAGATGTATAAGCCTTTTACACTATAACTTACCGTTAAGATACGATGTTTTGACAAAAATAAGTTATTTACTCCACGAATTACGGGTAAGATGTTGGGTTCCCAAATACATAGGCCTTTTACACTATAACTTACCGGCAAGATGTAGTGTTTTTAGAAAAATAATTTATTTAATCCATTAATTATGGGCAAGATATTGCGTTCTCAGATATATAGGCCCTTTACAATCTAACTTACCGGTAAGATATGGTGTTTTTAGAAAAACAGACTATTTACTAAATAAAATACGGATAAAATATTGTGTTCTCATAAATAGGCTTTTTATACTGTAACCTATAGTTAAGATACCGTGTTTTCACATAAATAAGTTATTTACTCCATGATTTACGGGTAAGATGTGGGGTTCTCAGATATATAGGCCTTTTACACTATAACTTACCGGTAAGATATGGTGGTTTTAGAAAAATATGTTATTTACTCCATAAATTACGGGTAAGATGTTGCGTTCTCATATATATAGGCCTTTTACACTACAACTTACCAGTAAGATTTAGTGTCTTTTGAAAAATAAGTTATTGAGTCCACCAATTACAGGTAAGATGTTGCACTCTCAGATATATAGGCCATTTATACTATAACTTACCAGTAACATATGGTGTTTTTAGAACAACAGGCTATTTACTCAATAAAATACGGATAAAATGTTGTGTTCTCAGATATATATGCATTTTATACTATAACTTACCGTTAAAATACGGTGTTTTCACAAAAATAAGTTATTTGCTCCACGAATTACGGGTAAGATATTGGGTTCTCATATATATAGGCCTTTTACACAATAACTTATCGGTAAGATATGGTGTTTTCAAAAAAAAATAAGTTATTTACTCCATCAATTATGGGTAAGATGTTGCCTTCTCAGATATATAGGCCTTTTACACCATAACATACCGTTATTATACGGTGTTTTCACAAAATTGAGTTATTTACTCCATCAATTACAGGTAAGATGTTGCGTTCTCAGATATATAGGCCTTTTACACTATAACTTCCCGGTAAGATATGGTGTTTTTTGAGAAACAAGCTATTTACTTAATAACATACAGTTAAGATGTTGCGTTTTCAGATATATAGGCCTTTTACCCTATAACTTTACGGTAAGATATGGTGTTTTTAGGAAAATAAATTATTTAATCCATAAATTACGGGTAAGATGTTGCGTTCTTAGATATATAGGCCTTTTACACTATAACTTAGCGGTAATATATGGTGTTTTTAGAAAAAATATGTTATTTACCCCATAAATTACGGGTAAGATGTCGCGTTCTCATATATATAGGCCTTTTACACTATAACTTAACGGTAAGATATGGTATTTTTTTGAAAAATAAGGAATTTAAATCATCAATTACGGGTAAGATGTAGCGTTCTCAGATATATGTTGGCCTTTTACACCATAACTTACCGGTAAGATATTGTGTGTTAGAAAAACAAGATATTTACTCAATAACATACAGATAAGATGTTGCGTTTTAAGATATATAGGCCTTTAACACTATAACTTAACGGTAAGATATGGTGTGTTTAGGGAAATAAATTATTTACTCCATAAATTACGGGTATGAGGTTGCGTTCTCTGATATATAGGCCTTTTACACTATAACTTACCGGTAAGTTATGGTGTTTTTAGAAGAAAAAGTTATTTACTCCATCAATTACAGGTAAGATGTTGCGTTCTCAGATGTATAAGCCTTTTACACTATAACTTACCGTTAAGATACGATGTTTTGACAAAAATAAGTTATTTACTCCACGAATTACGGGTAAGATGTTGGGTTCCCAAATATATAGGCCTTTTACACTATAACTTACCGGCAAGATATAGTGTTTTTAGAAAAATAAGTTATTTAATCCATTAATTATGGGCAAGATATTGCGTTCTCAGATATATAGGCCTTTTACAATCTAACTTACCGGTAAGATATGGTGTTTTTAGAAAAACAGACTATTTACTAAATAAAATACGGATAAAATGTTGTGTTCTCATATATAGGCTTTTTATACTGTAACCTATAGTTAAGATACCGTGTTTTCACATAAATAAGTTATTTACTCCAGGAATTACGGGTAAGATGTGGGGTTCTCAGATATATAGGCCTTTTACACTATAACTTACCGGTAAGATATGGTGTTTTTAAAAAAATAAGTTATTTACTCGATTAATTACGGGTAAGATGTTGCGTTCTCAGATATATAGGCCTTTTACACTATAACTTACCTTAAAATACGGTGTTTTCACAAAAATAAGTTATTTACTCCACGAATTACGGGTAAGATATTGGGTTCTCATATATATAGGCCTTTCACACTATAACTTACCGGTAAGATATAGTGTTTTTAGAAGAATAAGTTATTTACTCCATGAATTACGGGTAAGATGTTGCGTTCTCTGATATATAGGCCTTTTACACGATAACTTAACATTAAAATACGGTGTTTTCACAAAAATAAGTTATTTACTCCACGAATTACGGGTAAGATATTGGGTTCTCATATATATAGACCTTTTACACAATAACTTATCGGTAAGATATGGTGTTTTCAAAAAAAATAAGTTATTTACTCCATCAATTATGGGTAAGATGTTGGGTTCTCAGATATATAGGCCTTTTACACTATAACATACCGGTAAGATATGATGTTTTTTGAAAAATAAGTTATTTACTCCATCAATTACAGGTAAGATGTTGCGTTCTCAGATATATAGGCCTTTTACACTATAACTTACCGGTACGATAAGATGTTTTTAGAAAAACAAGCTATTTACTCAATAACATACAGTTAAGATGTTGCGTTTTCAGATATATAGGCCTTTTACCCTATAACTTTACGGTAAGATATGGCGTTTTTAGGAAAAGAAATTATTTACTCCATAAATTACGGGTAAGATGTTGCGTTCTTAGATATATAGGCCTTTTACACTATAACTTAGCGGTAATATATGGTGTTTTTAGAAAAAAATATGTTATTTACTCCATAAATTACGGGTAAGATGTCGCGTTCTCATATATATAGGCCTTTTACACTATAACTTACTGGTAAGATATGGTATTTTTTTGAAAAATAAGGTATTTACATCATCAATTACGGGTAAGATGTAGCGTTCTCAGATATATGTTGGCCTTTTACACCATAACTTACCGGTAAAATATTGTGTGTTAGAAAAACAAGATATTTACTCAATAACATACAGATAAGATGTTGCGTTTTAAGATATATAGGCCTTTAACACTATAACTTAAAGGTAAGATATGGTGTGTTTAGGGAAATAAATTATTTACTCCATAAATTACGGGTAGGATGTTGCGTTCTCAGATATATAGGCCTTTTACACTATAACTTACCGGTAAGATATGATGTTTTTAGAAAAATAAGTTACTTACTCCATCAATTACGGGTAAGATGTTGCGTTCTCAGATATATAGGCCTTTTACACTATAACTTACCGTTAAGATACGATGTTTTGACAAAAATAAGTTATTTACTCCACGAATTACGGGTAAGATGTTGGGTTCCCAAATATATAGGCCTTTTACACTATAACTTACCGGTAAGATATAGTGTTTTTTAGAAAAATAAGTTATTTAATCCATTAATTATGGGCAAGATGTTGCGTTCTCAGATATATAGGCCTTTTACAATCTAACTTACCGGTAAGATATGGTGTTTTTAGAAAAACAGACTATTTACTAAATAAAATACGGATAAAATGTTGTGTTCTCATATATAGGCCTTTTATACTGTAACGTATAGTTAAGATACCGTGTTTTCACATAAATAAGTTATTTACTCCATGAATTACGGGTAAGATGTGGGGTTCTCAGATATATAGGCCTTTTTACACAATAACTTACCGGTAAGATATGGTGTTTTTAGAAAAAAAAGTTATTTACTCGATTAATTACGGGTAAGATGTTGCGTTCTCAGATATATAGGCCTTTTACACTATAACTTACCGTTAAAATACGGTGTTTTCACAAAAATAAGTTATTTACTCCACGAATTACGGGAAAGATATTGGGTTCTCATATATATAGGCCTTTTACACAATAACTTACCGGTAAGATATGGTGTTTTCAAAAAAAATAAGTTATTTACTCCATCAATTATGGGTAAGATGTTGCGTTCTCAGATATATAGGCATTTTACACTATAACATACCGGTAAGATATGGTGTTTTTAGAAAAATAGACTATTTAATAAATAAAATATGGATAAAGTGTTGTGTTCTCAGATATATAGGCATTTTATACTATAACTTACCACCAAGATACGGTGTTTTCACAAAAAATAAGTTATTTACTCCATGAATTACGGGTAAGATATTGGGTTCTCAGATATATAGGCCTTTTACATTATAACTTCCCGGTATGTTATTGTGTTTATAGAAAAAAATGCTATTTACTCAATAAAATACGGATCAGATCCCTAAACCCTAAACAATTTTGCACTATAAGTTACCAGTAAGATATGGTGTTTTTAGAAAAAAAAAAAAGTAATTTACTCCACAAATTACGGGTAAGATGTTGGGTTCTCAGATATATAGGCCTTTTACACTATAACATACCGGTAAGATATGATGTTTTTAGAAAAATAAGTTACTTACTCCGTCAATTACGGGTAAGATGCTGCGTTCCCTGATATATAGGCCTTTTACACTATAACTTACCGTTATTATACGGTGTTTTCACAAAATTAAGTTATTTACTCCACGAATTACGGGTAAGATGTTAGGTTGTCAGATATATAGATTTTTTACACTATAACTTACCGGTAAGATATGGTGTTTTTAGGAAAATAAATTATTTACTCCATAAATTACGGGTAAGATGTTGCGTTCTTAGATATATAGGCCTTTTACAATATAACTTAGCGGTAATATATGGTGTTTTTAGAAAAAATATGTTATTTACTCCATAAATTGCCGGTAAGATGTCGCGTTCTCGTATATATAGGCCATTTACACTATAACTTACCGTTAAGATATGGTATTTTTTTGAAAAATTAGGTATTTACATCATTAATTACGGGTAAGATGTAGCGTTCTCAGATATATATTGGCCTTTTACACTATAACTTACAGGTAAGATATTGTGTGTTAGAAAAACAGGATATTTACTCAATAACATACAGATAAGATGTTGCGTTTTAAGATATATAGGCCTTTAACACTATAACTTAACAGTAAGATATGGTGTTTTTAGGGAAATAAATTATTTACTCCATAAATTATGGGTAGGATGTTGCGTTCTCAGATATATAGGCCTTGTACACTATAACTTACCGGTAAGATATGATGGTTTTAGAAAAATATGTTATTTACTCCATAAATTACGGGTAAGATGTTGCGTTCTCATATATATAGGCCTTTTACACTATAACTTACCAGTAAGATTGAGTGAAAAGCCTGTTTTTTCTGAAAACACGATCCTTACAGGGAAGTTAAAGTGTAACATGGCTACATATCCAAGAACGCAATGTCTTACCCGTAATTTAATGAGTGAAAAGCCTACTTTCGTTAAACACCGTATCTTACTAGTAAGTTAAAGTGTAAAATGCCTATATATATGACAACCCAATAGCTTACTCATATTTTATTGAGTGAAAAGCCTTTTTTTTCTTTTAAACACCATATCTTCCTGGTAAGTTATGGTGTGTAGTGCCTGTATATCTAAGAACACAATATCTTACCCGAATTTATTGAGTGAAAACCCAGTTTTTTCTAAAAACATCATATCTTACGAATAAGTTATAGTGTGAAGTGCCTATCTATCATAGAACTCATTTTGATACCCGTAATTTATCGAGTGAAAAGCTTATTTTTCTTAAAACACAATACCTTGCAGGGAAGTTATAGTGTAAAACGCCTACATATTCGAGAACGCAATATCTTACCCGTAATTTAACGAGTGGAAAGCCTATTTTTCTTAAAACACCATATCTTCCTAGTAAGTCAGAGTGTAAAATGCCTATATATCGGACAACTCAATATATTTCCCGTAATTTATTGAGTGAAAAGTCTATTTTCTTAAAACACCATATCTTACCAGTAAGTTAAAAGTGTCAAATGCCTGTATATCTGACAACGCAACATCTTACCCGTAATTTATTGAGTGAAAAGCCTTTTTTTTTTTTTTTTTTTTTTTAAACACCATATTGTCTTGGTAAGTTATATTGTAAAGTGCCATTATATCTGAGAAAACGATATCTTACCCGAAATTTATTGATTTAAAAGTCTACTTTTCTTAAAACACCATATCTTACTGGTAAGTTATAATGTAAAGTGCCAACATATCTGAGAAAGCAATATCTTACTCAAAATTTATTGAGTGAAAAGCCTATTTTTCTTAAAACACCATCTCTTACCGGTAAGTTATAGTGTAAAATGCGCATATATCTGATAACGCAATATCTTACCCGTAATTTATTGAGTTAATACCCTGTTTTTCTGAAAATACCATATCTTACTGGTAAGTTATAGTGTAAAATGCGCATATTTCTGAGAACGCAATATCTTACCTGTAATTTATTGAGTTAATAGCCTATTTTTCAGAAAATAACATATCTTACAGGTAAGTTATAGTATAAAATGCCTATATATCTAGGAACACAATATCTTACCCCTAATTTATTGAGTAAAAAGTCTATTTTTCTTAAAACACCATATCTTATCGGTAAGTTATAGTGTAAAGTGCCTATACATCCAAAAACGCAATATCTTACTCACAATTTACTAAGTGAAAAGCCTATTGTTCTGAAAACACCATATCTTTCAGGGAAGTTACTGTGTAAAATGCCTGTATATATGAGAACGCAATATCTTACCGGTAATTTATTGAGTGAAAACCCTATTTTTCTGAAAACACCATATCTTAACGGTAAGTTATAGTACAAAATGTTTATATATCTGAGAACTCAATATCTTACCTGTAATTTATTGAGTGAAAAGCCTATTTGTTTTTTGAAAACATCATATCGTACCAGTAAGTTATAGTGTAAAATGCATATATATCTGAGAACTAAAGATCTTACCCGTAATTTATTGAGTGAAAATGCTATTTTTCTTAAAACACCATATCTTACAGGTAAGTTATAGTGTAAAGTGCCTGTATATCTGAGAACACAGTATCTTATTCGTAATTTGTTGAGTGAAGAGCCTATTTTTCTGAAAACACCATATCTTCCCGATAAGTTACAATGTAAAATGCATATATACCTGACAATTCAATATCTTACCCGTAATTTATTGAGTGAAGAGCTATTTATTTAAAACACCATATCTTACCGATAAGTTATAGTGTAAAGTGCCTATATATCTGAGAACCCAATGTCTTACCCGTAATTTATTGAGTAAAAATATTTTTTTCTTAAAACAACCTATCTTACCGGTAAGTTATGGTGTAAAATGGCAATATATCTGAGAACGAAATATCTTATCCACAATTTATTGAGTGAAAAACCCTTCTTTTTTTTTTTTTCTGAAAACACCATATCATACCAATAAGTATAGTGTGAAGTGTCTATATATCAGAGAACGCAATATCCTACCCGCAATTTATTGAGTGAATAGCCAATTTTTCTGAAAACACCATATCTTACTAGCAAGTTATTGTGTAAAATGCGCATATATCAGAGAACGCTATATCTTACCCTTAATTTCTTGAGTGAATAGCTTATTTTTCTGAAAACACCATATGTTACCCATAAGTTATAGTGTAAAATGCCTATATATCCGAGAACGCAATATCTTGCCCGTAATTTATTGCGTGAAAAGCCTATTTTTCTTAAGACACCATATCATACAAAAAAGTTATAGTGTAAAGTGCCTATACATCTGATAACGCAATATCTAATCCGTAATGTATTGATTGAATAGCCTATTTTTCTAAAAACACCATATATTCCCGTTAAGTTATAGTGTAAAATGTCTATATATAAGAGAAGGCAATATCTTACTCGTAATTTATTGAGTGAAAAGCCTATTTTTATGAAAACACCATGTCTTCCCGGTAAGTTATAGTGTGTAGTGCCTATATATCTCAGAGCGCAAAATCTTACTCGTAATTTATTGAGTGAATAGCCTATTTTTCTGAAAACACCATATGTTTCCTGTAAGTTATAGTGTAAAATGCTTATATATCTGAGAACTAAATATCTTACCCGTAATTTCTTAGGTGAAAAGCCTATTTTTTTAAAAACACCATATCTTACAGGTAAATTATAGTGTGCAATGCATATATATCTTAGAACTCAATATCTTACCCTTAATTTATCTGGTGAAAAGCTTATTTCTCTTTAAATACCATATCTTACCGGTAAGTTATAGTGTACAATACCCATATATCTGAGAACTCAATATCTTACCCGTAATTTATTGGGTGAAAAGCCTATTTTTTTTCTTAAAACAACATGTCATACCGGTAAGTTGTAGTGTAAAATGACAATATATCTGATAACGCAATATTTTTTTCTTAAAACAACATGTCATACCGGTAAGTTGTAGTGTAAAATGACAATATATCTGATAACGCAATATCTTACCGTAATTTATTGAGTGAAAAGCTTGTTTTTTTTTTTTTTCTGAAAACACCACATCTTACCAATAAGTTATAGTGTGAAGTGTCTATATATCAGATAACGCAATAACATACCCATAATTTATTGAGTGAATAACCTATTGTTCTGGAAGCACTATATCCTACTGGTAAGTTATAGTGTAAAATGTGCATATATCTGAGAACGCAATATCTTACCCATAATTTATTGAGTGAATAGCTTATTTTTCTGAAAACACCATACCTTACCGGTAGGTTATAGTGTAAAAAGTCTATGTATCTGAGAACACAATATCTTACCCTTAATTTAATTATTAAAAAGTCTATTTTTCTTAAAACATCATATCTTACCGGTAAGTTATAGTGTAAAGTGCCTATATATTTGAGAAAGCAATATCTTACTCGTAATTTATTGAGTGAAAAGCCTATTTTTCTTAAAACACCATATCTTCCCGATAAGTTATAGTGTGTAGTGCCTATATATATGATAACGCAATATCTTATTAGTAATTTATTAAGTGAATAGCCTATTTTTCTGAAAACATCATATCTTCCCAGTAAGTTATAGTGTAAAATGTCTGTATATCTGAGAAATCAATATCTTACCCGTAATTGATTAGGTGAAAACCTATTTTTTTTTTTAAACAACATATCTTACCGGTAAATTATAGTGTAAAATGCCTATATACCCATAATTTATCGAGTGAAAAGCTTATTTTTTTTTCCTAAAACACAATATCTTACCGGTAAGTTATAGTGTTAAATGCCGATATATCTGAGAACGCAATATCTTACCCATAATTTATTGAGTAAAAACCTATTTTCTTAAAACACCATATTTTACCAGTAAGTTAAAGTGTAAAATGCCTATATATCTAACAACGCAATATCTTTCCCGTAATTTATTGAGTGAAAAGCCTTTTTTTTTTTTAAACACCATATCTTACTGGTATGTTATAGTGTAAAATGCACATATATTTGAGAACACAATATCTTACCCGTAATTTATTGAGTGAATAGCCTATTTTTCTGAAAACATCATATCTTACCGGTAAGTTATTGTGTAAAAGGCGCATATATCTGAGAACGCAATATCTTACCCGTAATTTATTAAGTGAATAGCCTATTTTTCTTAAAACGTCATATCTTACCGGTAAGTTATAGTGTAAAATTCTTCTATATCTGAGAATTCAATATCTTGCCCGTAATTTATTGAGTGAAAAACCTATTTTTCTTAAAACACCATATCTTACCGATAAGTTACAGTGTAAAATGCCTATATATCTGAGAACGCAATATCTTACCGGCAATTTATTGAGTGAAAAACTTATTTTTCTTAAAACATCATATCTTACCAGTTAGTTATAGTATAAAATGCCTATATATCTGAGAACGCAATATCTTACCTGTAATTTATTGAGTGAAATGCCTATTTTTCTTTAAACACCATATCTTACCAGTAAGTTATAGTATAAAATGCCTATATATCTTAGAACGCAATATCTGAGAATTCAATATCTTACCCGTAATTTATTGAGTGAAAAACCTATTTTTCTTAAAACACCATATCTTACCGATAAGTTACAGTGTAAAATGCCTATATATCTGAGAACACAATATCTTACCCGTAATTTATTGAGTGAAAGCTTATTTTTCTTAAAATATCATATCTTACCGGTTAGTTATAGTGTAAAATGCCTATATACCTGAGAACGCAATATCTTACCCGTAATTTATTGAGTGAAATGCCTATTTTTCTTTAAACATCATATCTTACCGGTAAGTTATAGTGTAAAATGCCTATATATCTTAGAACGCAGTATCTTACCCGTAATTTATTGAGTGAAAGCCTATTTTTCTTAAAACAGCATATCTTACCGGTAAGTTATAGTGTAAAATGCCTATATATCTTAGAACGCAATATCTTACCCGTAAGTTATTTTGTGAAAAACCTATTTTCTTAAAACACCATATCTTAGCGGTAAGTTATAGTGTAAAATGCACATATATCTGAGAACGCAATATCTTACCCGTAATTTATTTAGTGAAAAGCCTATTTTTTCTTAAAACATCATATCTTACCGGTGAGTTATAGTGTAAAGTGCCTACATATCTGATAACGCAATATCTTACACGTAATTTATTGAGTGAATAGCCTAATCTTCTGAAAACATCATATTTTATCGGTAAGTTAAGTCAAACATTATGGGTAGAATATTTCAGATATATTTCATTCTCCAAAAGGAGGTATTTATAATACAACGTTACGAACCATAGTAGAGTTATACTAGGAAATAAGAAGAAGTCCTAATTACATAATATCTATACAAAAAAGGAATAAATAAACCCAATAGAATAAGAGAGAAATATACTAATAGGACTAGGATATCTATATCGCCAACACTCCCTCTCAAGTTGGAGCAAAGACGTCACGCATGCCCAACTTATCAAGCGAGTTGGGAAAGATTCTTGTAGAAACAGCTTTCGTAAGGACATCGACTAACTGATACTCAGAACTGATGAAGGAGAAGGAAGCAATCTCCGCATCCAACTTCTCTTTAATGAAATTTTGATCAACTTCCACATGCATTGTAATCGCAGTCTTATTGTCACAATATATACACCATGGGCCATTCTACGATACTCGGCCTCATCACTAGATCGAGACACCACCTTTTGTTTCTTGCTTCTCCAAGTAACAAGATTACCACCAACAAACATAAAATACCCAGACGTAGAATGCCTATCAGTAGCTGAACCTGCCCAATCAGCATCCATGTATCCTTCCACATATGTATAACCATACTTGAGAAACATTAACTTGTTGCCATGAGTTACTTTGAGATATCTCAAAATACGTGTCACAGCTCCCATATGGTCTTCACTAGGCGAGTGCATAAACTAACTAACTACACTCACTGCATACGCAATGGCAGGACGGGTATGAGCTAAATAAATTAATTTCCCCACAAGCCGTTGATAGCGCTCCTTATCAGTGGGCACTTGATCATGATATAACCCTAACTTGTGGTTCGGTTCACTAGGAGTATCAATTGGTTTACAATCCAACATTCCAGTTTCTGCAAGTAAATCCAAAACATACTTCCTTTGAGAAAAAAAGATACTATGCTTAGATCTGGCAACTTCAATCCCAAGAAAGTACTTCAAGTCACCCAATGATTTCATCTCAAACTCAAACACCTAATATTCCTGGAGATTCTGTATTTCTGCCTGATCATCTCCAGTTACAATCATATCAACATAAATTATTAAAGCTATCAATTTACCTTTGCGTCGCTTTAGAAACAAAGTATGATTAGAATTACCTTGTACATACTCAGACTTCCTCATAGAGGCAGCAAACCTCCCAAACCAAGCTCTTGGAGACTGCTTTAATCCATATAAGGATTTCTGTAGTTTGCACATCATACCCTTCTTAGAGGTCACAGGGATACCCGGCGGAGGATCCATGTATATTTCTTCCTTGATGTCACCATGAAGGAATGCATTTTTGACATCAAATTGTAACAGGGGCCAATCATGATTAGCAGCCAAGGACAAGAGTACGCGCATAGTATTGAGCTTTGCTACTAGAGCAAAGGTCTCCTTATAATTCACTCCATAGGTCTGAGTATAACATTTTACTACCAATCTTGCCTTGTAACAGTCAATAGAACCATCAGCCTTGTGCTTCAAAGTAAACACCCATCTACACCTAACTGCTTTTTTTCCTTTCGGTAAAGGAACTAGCTCCCAAGTGGCATTATTGTTCAAGGCTTCCGTCTCAATATGCATTGCATCCACCCATTTTTGATCAGATAGAGCATCCTGCAATTTAGTTAGTACGCATACACTAGATAATTGACACAGATATGATGCATATGACCTAGATAAACGATGAGTTGACACATAATGGTTAATGGGGTATCTAGATTTGGCGTGTATATCAGGAGAGTATTGTACTTTAGGTTTACCATGAGTAGTGCATGGGGGTAATGAATAAGTAGACACATCATTAGAAAGTACCTCATCATTATCACGAGTTGATTGGGGCAGAGGGGGGTCTTCTATCGATCTCATCTTCACAAGAGTCACTAGTATCATTGTCACATTCTTCTCGCAAGGAGCAAATTGTCCAAAAATTCAACTGGCAAGCAGTCGTTACCTTCTGAGCGACCGATCGGTTCCAGGCAGATTGCTTGGTGACCGGTCGCTTCTTCTGGGAGACCGGTCGTTTCCTGGCAGTCATCAGTCATTGAGGCGTGCGGCCGGTCGTCACCGTCGGACCGACCGGTCTGTTTCAGGTAGATTGCTTGGTGATCGATCGCAAGGAGGGTGATAGCACTTGTAACCCTTCTAAGTGGTATAATAGCCAATGAAGACGCAGCGGAGAGCACACGGATCAAGTTTACTCCGTTGATGAGAGTAGACATAAACATAAGCAACACACCCAAACACCTTTAGAGGTAGCTTAGAGACCGAAACCAGAGTAGTATGGGTACATAACACATCAAGCGGAGTCTTGAAATTCAGAACCCTACTAGTAGTATGGTTAATCAAATAGGCAGCGGCCAAAACACCATGTCCCCAAAATGATGGGGAACAGACATATCCAACATAAGGGAACGGGCAACTTTAAGTAACTGACGATTCTTACATTCAGGCACACCATTCTGTTAAGGAGTGAATGGAGTGGTAGTTTGGTGAATGTTACCTTAATCACGGAAGAACTGGGTCAAATTATGATTCACATATTCACCTCCATTATCAGTCCGAAATACTTTAACACTAGCATGAAAATGAGTAGACACCAGAGCACAAAAAATAGGAAGAATAGAGGCAACATCATGTTTATGCTTCATAAAATATACCCATGTTAAGCGAGTGCAGTCATCAATGAACGTGACAAACCAACGGAAACCATGAGAAGTTACAAGGGCAAGGCCCCATACATCAGAATGTACTAACTCAAAAGTTAATGCAGCTTTATTATTACTCAAGGGAAAAACAGTACGGTGGCTCTTGGCCATTATACAAGTCTCACATTTGAAGCTAGGCTCATCACACGAACTAAATAATGAAGGAAACAAATGTTTAAGATAACCAAATGACGGATGTCCTAAGCGACGATGCCACAGGCAAAGTTGTTGCTTGTCTTTGACACTGCCACTCTGGACTTTATTAGCTACACAACCACGAACTGCTGCAGTCGGTAACTGTAAGTAATACAACCCCCCCCCCTATCCGTTTACCATGCCCAATCTTCTAGTGAGTCTTGAGATCCTGGAAAAAACAATGGGTAGAATAGAAAGTAGCAAAAGCATTAAGTGTATCAAGTAAATGCCCAACAGATAAAAAAATTGCAATGAATATTTAGAATCAAGAGTGCATGGGACAGAGGTAAAGAATGAGTGAGGTGGATGGTACCTTCACGGGTAACTGGGGAAGGTAAACCATTAGCACTAGTAATATAGGGGTTACTAAGGTTATGAGACAACTCATCAAACATATTATCATTATAAGTCATCTGATCAGAAGCACCAGTGTCAATTATCCAAGTATTAGAACCCATACCTGGCATGGTATCGAAAGCACATAGATTTGCAAACGAGGCCGGAGGACGGGCCTCATCTTAAGTCATAGTGCAAGCGGCATTGGGACTGTACATACGAACTTTTTAATCGGCAAACCAATCGGGATAACCATGCTCCTTAAAACACTTCTTAGAGTAATGATTCCCATTACAATGACGACACTTAGGAGGACTATCAAGAAAGCTAGGGGTGGAGCCAGAAGGATGAGACCCAGCAGAAGAAGAAAATTTTCTGGATAAAGAGCGATCGGTCATGTCATGTTGTGTGACCAGTTGTTGACGTGTTGGGTCAACTTTGAGGGCCATTGAACCTCTTCCAAGCATAGCGGACTGACGGATGTCTTCCTCCATGACCATGGCATAGGCTTCGAGAGGGGGTGGGACAGGACTAAGAGCAAGGATACGGCTACGGACACCATCATACGGTGGATCAAGTCCTCCAAGAAAATCATAAACTCGATCGGCTTCAACTTCTTTCAGACGACGACCCCCATCATCAACACAACTAAACTCATGTGGACACAGACAATCAATCTCCTACCACATAGCATGGAGTTTTTCATAGAACACTTTGACAGATTATCATTCTGACATGTAAGTATGAACTGCCGACGGAGTTGAAACAACCGAGAACTATTCTGAGTCACAATATAGGTCTTCCGGGCGGCCTCCCATATATCAAAAGCAGTATCACCATGTTCAAACAAGGCACGAACTAGCTTAGTCATGGAATTGAGAAGCCATGACTGCACCAGGCAATTATCTTCTTCCCATTTGACATAGGCAGCAGAATCTGAAGATAGAGCAGGCTTCTTCCCATTGATCCAACTTGCCATACGACGACTAGTAATTGTAATACGCACACCACGAGACCAAGAGGCATAATTGTTGTCATCCAATTTGTCAGAAGTAATCGGGGTAGAGTAATCACATGAGGGATGTTCCTTCTTTGTTGCAAACGCACTAGCACTCACCATGGCTTTCGAATCATCACCCATGATAGCAACGGAAAAAAAAAAACACAACACGAAGCAGATACGACAAACATAGCACAAACACGGGCACAAGAACCCTAAAATGAATTAGGGCACACAGTAGAATATGAGTGGGCACAACACACACAGGTCACCAGAAACCTTGCTCTGATACCAAGTCAAACAATATGGGTAGAATATTTCAGATATATTTCATTCTCTGAAATAAGGTATTTATAATACAAGGTTACAAACCCTAGTAGGGTTATACTAGGAAATAAGAAAAAGTCCTAATTACATAATATCTATACAAAAACCCAATAGAATAAGAAAGAAATATCCTAATAGGACTAGGATATATATCTCGCCAACAAGTTATAGTGTAAAATGCCTATATATCTGAGAATACAATATCTTACCCATAATTTATTGAGTGAAAATCCTATTTTTCTTAAAACACCATATCTTACCAGTAAGTTATAGTATAAAGTGCCTATATATCTGATAACGCAATATCTTACCCATAATTTATTGAGTGAAAAGCCTATTTTTCTGAAATCAACATATCTTATCAATAAGTTATAGTGTGAAATGCATATACATCTGAGAGCGTAATATCTTATCCTTAATTTATTGAGTGAATAGCCTATTTTTCTGAAAACACCATATCGTATCGGTAAGTTATAGTGTAAAATGCATATATATCTGAGAACGCAATATCTTACTCGTAATTTATTGAGTTAATAGCCTATTTTTTTGAAAACTCCATATCTTACCGGCAATTTATAGCATAAAGTGATCATATATCTGAGAACGCAATATCTTACCCATAATTTATTGAGTGAAAAGCCTATTTTTCTTAAAACACCATCTCTTACCGGTAAGTTATAGTGTAAAATGCATATATATATGAGAAAGCAATATCTTACCTGTATTTTATTGAGTGAAAAACCTATTTTTCTTAAAACACCATATTTTACCGGTAAGTTATGGTTTAAAATGCCTATATATTTGATAACGCAATATCTTACCCATAATTTATTGAGTGAATAGCCTATTTTTTCTGAAAACACCATATCTTACCAGTAAGTTATAGTGTAAAATGCCTGTATATCTAAGAACGCAATATCTTACCCGTAACTTATTGAGAAAAAGCCTATTTTTCTTAAAACATCATATCTTACCCGAAAAGTTAGTGTAAAATACCTATATATCTGATAACGCAAAAAATTGAACCATTTCAACTATACTAATCTATACCGGGAGCTAGGGTTGGGTGACGCAAATGCTAGGAGTGGCCAATTTGATGGAATAAATGTGAGAATTAAAAGTAGAGATTGAAGATTCAAAGAAACACAAAAGATTTGTTAAAACATAAATGAAAAAAAAAAAAAAACTAAACCATTTCATCAATCCCAGTCTGTACCTTGAGCTAGGGTGGGCTGAGGCAAAGGATAGGAGTTGTCAATTTGATGGGGAAAAAATATGACAATTCATATTAGAGATTAAGGATAAAAGGGATACAAAATATCTGCTAAAACATAAATGAAAAAATTTGAACTGGTTCACTAACACCGATCTTTACCGTGAGCTAGGGTTGGTTGATGCAAAGGCTAGGAGTTTTCAATTTGATGGGTAAAAAATGTGTGAATTCACATTAGAGATTGAGGATTCAATAGGACACAAAAAGATCTGCTAAAACATAAATGAAAAAAAATGAACCATTTCAACAATATCAGTATGTACTGTGAGTTAAGGTTGGCTAAGGCAAGGCTAGGAGTGGTCAATTTGATGGGAAAAAAAATATGAGAATTCATAGTAGAGACTAGGGATTCAAAGGGACACCAAATTTCTGCTAAAACATAAATGAGAAATATTGAACCATTTCTACAATACCAGCCTGTACCATGAGCTAGGGTTGGCTGAGGCAAAGGCAAGGAGTTGTCAATTTGATGGGGAAAAATATGAGAATGCAAGTTAGAGATTGGGGATTTAAAGGGATACAAAAGATTTGCTAAAACGTAAATGGAAAAAACTGAACCATTTCAACAATATAGTATATACCATCTAGGGTTGGCTGAGTCAAAGGCTAGTTGTGGGCAATTTGATGGGAAAAAAATATGAGAATTCATATTAGAGATTGGGAATTCAAAGGGACACAAAATATCTTCTAAAACATCCCCCACTGCAACCCACAAACATGAAGCCACAACCCCACCATTTCGCCTACTGTACCACCCAAAAACCAAACTCAAGCTGCACCAAAACTCCACACCACACCCCGCGTCCCCCCTCTTCGACTGTAACACCTGACGTTCTTGTGAGGGTGGTGATGCAATGGTGGGTGATGTGGTGGTGCAGAGGGTGGGTTGGGGAGGTTGGGTCAAGATAGGTTGTGCTGGTGGTGGATGTTAGGATTTGTTGGGTTATTTTTAAAAAATAATAATAATTTTATATTTTAATTTCATTTTTTTATTAATTTAAATAATACAATAATTTCATTTTTTGTCCACATGGAAGTCCATGTCATCAAAAAATGGGGTTAATTTTTGCCACGTATGCATTTCACAAATTCATTAACGGTTTAGGTAACGGAGGGGATAAATTGTATGTTTTCTGGGAATTTCAGTATATATTTGTTAATGTCACCAAAGGTACTATGAATATAATTTAGGAGGTCTTTTGTAGTTCGTCCAAAAAAAATTTAAACAATCACTCCATAAACTTCAAAAGTAAAAAAAACCTACCCGGCCCATTCCCAACAGGCATAACCTCCACCTTCCCCAAGCTCCACAAACGCATCACCCCACCACCCCACTAACTTCCACTCCAGACCTCATGGAAAATAACTTGTTAACTTGTTGGCCCAAACCCTCCCCAACTCGCTCTTCAACACATTTTTTCCCCTTATTAAGAGAATGCCCAAGGCTTGAGTCAAAATCTCGCATGGGGGTGATGGTATGTTAAAAGAACTTGGCTTACAATGTTAGCTAATGCATAAGGTAAATTCTCTCCTATTGCTCTGTAAAACTTACAACAGGAACGGATGACTTCAAGCTAAAACATCCGCAGAACAGCTGTGCAAGTGCAAACAGTCCCAGTTCTGCAAGCAAGAATATGAAAAGATTTCCGTACTCAAGGCATTTTAGACAACTGAAAAAAATATACAAATAATTTATGCAACAACTATCAACAATGCAACTATGTCTCTTACGCCGGCTGTTTCATGGTCCTCTCATCTTCTCAACGATGTTTCTACTCTTCTCCTCAATGTGCCGCCTCTTTTCTTCCAATTTCTCCCCCATCTTCTTCCCCAGATCAAGCATCCTTGCTTTTCTCCCCATTCTCTTTCGCCTTGATTCATCTTCTTCAATGGTATGATTCTCTTTATCCAACAATATAGTAGACCTCGATGGTGATGGTGATTGACTCTCTGGTGTCTCCCCTAGCTTGTGTTTGAAAGTGTCTTGTGGTTCACCATTCCCCAATAAAGGGGTTCTCAATTCTTGAATAGTCGCATCAGTACTCCCAGCTGACGGATCATTGGAACTCGCTGAAAAGACTAATGCATCTGAGGATTCACCAATTGGCTGTCCAATAGACTCGGCCTTCTTGAGTTTTTTATCCTTGGGTTGTGAATGATCACTGGAGGTTCCCTTGTTAGCTTCTGTCTTGTATTTTCCTTCAGTAGGTTGGCAGATGGGTACTTCACATACAGTGGTGGGATCATTCACGCATTCTTGGTTAAGCCATATGAAAGGAGCAACCGTTCGGGGTAACCAATCATCCTTTTCTGCTAGCATCCATGGTATGCATACACTTTCGAAGTTTGGAAGAACTAGAGTTTCTCGGATTGCTGTCTGTACAAGTAAAATGAAGCTTCAGCAGAAGCACCTAGCAATATTTGTTGCTTCCACATATCACTTGAGTTTTTTTAGCGAAAAATCTAAGCATAAGATTGACACTAGAAAAATATTTGCAAAAAAGATGCTCAAAGTTTAAGATCGATGGAAGGGAAAATACTTCCCTATCCTGCTTCATCAAATCAAAACATTGGAACGACAGAGAGTAGCTACACAGTAACAAAAAAGGATAAAAGATAAAACCATAAATTTATGGTGAAAAGGCGTTCTGTTGAGCTGAGCTTAGTAGCCTTAATACACTTATAGATAGATCTTTCCGAAAGCAACAATAACTTATTTACGAGCTTATATTTGAAAAATAAGAGAGATATTAGAACCATGTTTAAACTAAGGTGACATTAAGTAGTTAGACAACAAAGTAACAATCATGGTGTCTCATGCTTGAGTTGTAGGCATGTTTTGAGATCAAAAAAGTAATAGAAGGAAAATTAGCGAAGATGGAATGTACCTTAAGTCGACTGATCAGAAACAAAGCTATGCGTCCACTAGTAATCTTGTGGTCTCCCACTGACGAGTCCAGGCTGAAATCTATATCAGGCATGGATGTGAAGGCAAACCATAACCGGTCTGAAGGAGGTGGCTTGATATGTAACCGCAGTGTTCCTCGAAGGGATGCTATTCTTATTTCCAAAGAGAGAGGCACCTTTAGTTAGATATAATCAGTCAGTCAGTGAACTGCAGAAGCTCTTGTGATAAATAACCTTTTTTTTTTTTTTTTGTATGAATACATACACATATAAATAGGGGGAGGGGGGGGAGAGGTGGGGAGAGAGAGAGAGAGTCCAGATGACAAACACATTAACTCAAAGAAACTTATAACCAGTATCGATTCGTGATTATAAATCCCTTTGGCGATGCCCCTCTCTAGAAAATACAAACTCAATTTTCAAATGACTACGCTCAAACTTTTTTTCCAGATACTTGGATACAACTCAACTATCCAACAGTTGGTTTACTCTTCGTGGTCTAATCGTCTCTCTCTACTGTCATGTCTTATAAGATGATGCTACAGAGAAAAAGGGCCAACTCAAATACACACATTATTGCTCAAAACAAAAAACTAACCACCAAATATCTGCCTCAATGAAGGGACAGCTATTATGGAGATAAGCAATAGCCATGTTTCGCATGGAATCAAGCCATAGAAACAAAAAAGTCTATGGTACACATATAGGTCAGATAGCCCATCTACAAACCTGTGAAACTTGTTTGGCAATGGAATTTAGAAGTGACTTCCACCTGGATCCATAATTTGATGAAGACATATTGCTCTTAGAGCTCTTTGATCCATCTGCAACGGAACGTTTCAGGTTGAACTGCCATTATATAACTTGAAGCTTTTACTGTGGTGTGAAATTGAATTGGAAATAATATTTAGCTAATGTCAAATTGGAAATAATTGCATGCTTTAAGTTCCTGTGAATATGCTTGAAGGTTTCTTTCATTCTCTACTACAAGCCTATAGATAGCAGACCTTTTGCAAGAATGATATTCTAAATGAACCTAAAAAGTGCACGATTGGAACTATTGGAACCACATTACTGAGTGGCCCTCATTAGATCACCTGTCCATGGATATAGAAATTTTTTTTGGGTAGTTATGTCCGTATCCGGACATTGTGCCGTTCAAAATGCATCATTTGGAGGGTCAAACAACACCTCAATTATTGTTATTATTGTAGTTTTAGATGCGGTTTCCCACATGATTGGTTATCTTAAGGTGTGAAATTGCCATTTAGAGTTTAAAGTTTAGGTTTTAACTCTCAAGTTCTGGGCAGTTGAGGGTGGACACTTCTACAGCAAAATCAAGAGAACTGGCCAAACTGAACCGGTTGAATGGGTCAAAAAAATCGATCTTAAAACTCCTGAATCAATGTTATTTCCAACCGAAGCAATATGACTATATTTTATTCTTCTTATTCAAAACTTACATTTCCACATGGCTCCGTTCCATTGGCTGGCATTCACTTCACTAGGTCCTGCCCTATCAGATCCGTACACTAGATTAGATCTTCAAAATCTGGAGTAATAATATTCCTCTATCTTCATCAACCTGCCTCCGCCACACACACACACACACACACACTCTCTCTCTCTCTCTCTCTCTCTCTCTCCCTCTCTCTCTCTCTCTCTCCTCTAGTCAATTGCAGTCTTAGAATCTCCATCTCAGTTCCACCATGCTACCTCTATCACAATCGCAGTTTCGCAATTCACCTCCACCTTGCAGACCACTGCTCCACCTCTCGCCCAAACCAACCCACCCGGACTGCAATTTCGGTGGACCAATTTGTTCGCGAACACCCATCTTCTGTCGGTGTTCGTCCGGCGACAGTGCTCACCGAACTTGTCAATACAGTGAGCAGTATGGGCCCAACACCGAACTAAAACCTAACCAACGAACAAGCGCATTTTGGCAATTTTTAAAGCTCCACCAGTGCCATTCAAAGGGTGCATCATTTAGATACGGATAAGAGAATGATCATACATGTACGTAAGTGTTTTTTTAAGGGAAGAAAACATCAACTCTAATATATCAGCTCTACTATTTGTGATAGATGCAAATAAAATTAAGAGTGCTTCTATTATCATCTGTCAAAATGCTTACCCCACCCCCTTTAAAAGATTTAATTACAATTTTTTCCAGCAATAGCATTACCTAAAAGGAAAAGCTTGAATTCTAAAGAGGAACAAAAAACAATCAGGGCTGATAGAGCAATATGATTTGAAAGATTTTAATTTTAAAACTTGGAAATATTGGTGGGAAAGAGCGAAGTGACTATCAAAATAAATACAAAACTAAAGGGAGGTGGGAAAAGATGGCGGGATAAAACAGTAAAAGCACTTCATCATTAATTACAAGCCTTATAGAACAGAAGATGTCGAGGTGAGAGGTTTTGGTCTCACTAAAAGTAAGAGATGAGCCTCTTTAATTTGTTATTTGGGAATGCATTTTTCTCAAATGTCGACACTAACACTTAATTTTAGGGATTTAAATGCCATTTCTAAGTCAAGTCTCATAACAACAAATGTCATCCCTTAGGACCTCCCTCCCCAATCTCTGTTGTTTGTTTCCTTCTTCACCACCCTTTATTTTCTTCCTGCTCATCACACTTAAAAGTTTATTTACAAACCATCTATTTACCAACCCCTAAACCCCAACCTTGTATACTGTCTTTTCTTCTATTTGGCATACAATAAAGGAAAGGTGTACCCTGCGAAGGAACTCCAGTCCCAAGCCCACAAATCATCGAGTTGCACCGTTGAAAATGCTAATATAATAGAAAAGAACTGTCTTTTCTGTATACTTTCCTTTGTTCAATCTGCTTAACGGTTCAAGCATAAAAAACGTCGGGATGGTGGATGCCTCACCCTCCACTTTTCCACTCCTACCAAACAAGGGATTACCTATTTTTCCTGCCCTTATACCCTCCACCCTTTTCTGGGCAAGGCTAGGTAAACTACTCCATAGATCATACATTATAATAGTATATAGTTTAGGTATCTATCTTATTCGGATTTTCATCATTTAGGGGTATGTAATTTAACTGAATATCCTTCCGTTTGACATTTATTCCATCCCTAGCCTTTAGACTACCATTTAAACCTTGATGTTTGAAGTCTAAATCCCAAAGTCCCGCTCCCTTGCTCATAGGCAACCCAAAGTCCATGGCTGCTTTAATCATCCAATGCTCAATGAACTATGTTTCAAGGTGAGTGATGTACCTATAGCAATCAGCATTAAAGGTAACAAGATTATATTTATACCCCATGGGTTAAAGTTTTGAGCTCCACCATTCATTAACTGTTTACTAGGAAACACCACTACTATACAACCCTCAATGTATTATGAGCCCAGAGGCTGCATATATGCGAGCAACAATTAAGGGTTTCAAAGGTATATATGGAAAATTGCAGAATGCGCAAAAAAATTATTGATCTAAATTTTATCTCACCAGGTTTTGGGTCACACTCTTCCTTATGCTCTAGCACATCAGCTGTCCCTTCAGCAAGATTTAACTGCTTCCCGAAATACTCAAATTCTTCAAGAAGTTCGGTTGACGCATCCCTAACAGAGCCTGATTCTGGACTTGAATCCTCGCTGCCTTTCTGGAAGTCTAGTTCCCGGACTTCCAATCTCGTCTCAACGTTTAACACCGCACCACCATAATATCCAATGTCAACTTCCAAAGCCCATACATCATTCATGTCTGTCGGCAGAACTTTCATACCATGGATATAAGGTGGGAGATTCCCAGTATTAATGTCTGTACAAATCACTTCACCAATGTAACTTGGGGTCCTCATATTGGACAATGTCCTCTGTCATAGGCAAAATCACATAAACAAATAAAATTTACATCTGCATTGACAAACAAATAATAAAAGAGAAATGCGCAATTGCACAAAAGAATGGCCAGAATTTGCACATATACAATTATAATATCCACATCCACTCCAAGCCTCTTTTTTTTTTTTTTTTTTTTTTAAAACAAATCTTCAAATCATCGCATCATAATTCAGGATATCCAAATGAGGCCCAGTTACATGAAATGAACACAATAATTGCAGGTCCCTTACAAAATAAATAAGTCAACGTAACCTAAATGTGTGTGTCTGAAATATTGTGTGTGCATATGTGTGTGTATGAATTTACATGTGTTGTGCATATGTGTGTGTATGAATTTACATGTGTTTTGCATGATGTGCATCTGCCTCAATGCAATTATGAGAAGGTGCATACATGTACACTAGCAGAATAATAAAATCTTAATGGTATATGGTAAACCTGAATCTGAGCTTTTATGGTTTTTTTCATCTCCACACTGCTTTTGGCATCAAAGAAGAGCCGTGAAATTAACAAATTCCAACAAAGTGTTGCCTCATCAGTACTAAACTTTTCATCAGAGTCCGCATCAGAGATGACAGATATATGACTTTGGCTACCAGAATGAGTTAAGGCTGATGAAGGCGGAATTGCCAAATTCCCTTCTGTGAAACTCTTAGCCCTCTTCACTGGTGGACTAGCATCTACCAAGCTACTGAAAGAAATAGAATCCTGACATGTATGATTCTTCTCACTTATCTTTCTTTCTTCACGGCCTAAGGATGAAGTCCAGCTCAACTTATTATCTGGACCAACCTTAGAATACTTCTTTGTGATTTTTTTCAAGAACATACGAACCTTTGAGGAAGAACCATCAATTCTATTTTCCCTATCTACGGGTTCAGCAGAAGAGAACCCTCCAGAGTGTTTCATGAGTGAAGGATATCCTGCATTTAACAATGTCAAGTAACAGCGAAATTCTTCATGCAACTTTGCGAACCAATCAAGTTTCTCTTTGTCATTGCTAGATGCCAGACGAAGAGCTTTACACCATGATTCCTTCTCCCATGAAGTTTCAAGATAAATGTAAAAGACTTTACTTCCTTTGTATATTATGGTGGACTTGCTATCCAATTTTATGGGGAACCTTTTGGCCCTAAGAACAGAAAGAAATTTTAAGTTCGTTAACCCCTATTCAAGAATGTAGTGAAATACAGTAAATAGCTAAGAACTCAGACAACTTTTATTTTATTTTTCAAAATAAAAAGAGGAATTATGGCACTTTATATATTTAAAAAATAAATATTGGAACTTCATATCGTCAGAAAACTTTTGGCACTGCACTTTGTAATGGGAAAATTTGGGCAAAATAGTAAAATATTTTCTTAAAATGATAATTAAAGTGAAGACCATCCCCATTTGATTAAATTTAAAAAGAGAAAAAGAAAAATGATAACCCCTTGTTTTATCTTTTTATATGACCATACCCTTCTATTCCAGACTGATTAGACGTAAGACAAAAATGTATAGCAAGGATATAAAGCACGACTGTCCTTTACTAGAACATCTGGATTAAGAAAGAAACCTGTCACATAAATCTATGATGAAGAATGGTTAGAAGCTGAAAAGCCTTTGACCCTATCCTCTTCCACAAAATACCCAACCCAATTCTAAAACACACCAGGAAAGTTATCAAAAGGATGGAGGCAAAGGCCAGTTACCATTTTCTTGAAGGTAGACTTGTTGCGGAAACAGCTTCAATGGTGCAGCCTTTTAACTGGATAGCTGTCTGGGAGCCATCTGATTCTGTCAGAATGAGTAGTTGGTTCTTGATTTTTGCATATTTTTTTACAGGAGAAACCTCAAAGAATTCCTTCTTTCTCTTTTGCTCTCGCAGTGCTTTTTCTTGCCAATTTTTGGGAACTTTTTCTGGTTCTAGAACCCAAACTGCTCCCTAAGACTCAACAAATAAACTATACAATGAGAGGGAAAGCTAAAAAGACAACACAATGCATAGCCATGAATTATGTATAAGTAACATAAGCCTAAATGAACAATGAAACAGCTGAAGATTGATTAGCTCCTCAAAAGAGGGAAGTGGGGAGCAAAAGTTGGATAAACATATTCATTTTCCGAAATGGATATATATTTCAATTAATCGACAAGTCCCAAAATTCAATGCCAAATGTGCAAAAGTACAAACAAAAGGTAATTTGGTTTTATGCAGTAATAAGACTAAATTTTGGATCAAAATAAAAATCTAAGCTGTCTGTCCTTTCAGTCAACCACATGGAAATGTGCAACCTCAGACAATTAATATAAGTGCTGATGATATGCGTCTCCCAGTGCCTCATGCTAAATAAAAAAGAGCACAGCAAAGTTTCAAATCAACACATTCTAGTTTATGACTTTCAATTTTAAAAGTGAAACAGAAATCATCATCCTTTAGTACGAAATCTTTATTATAATCCTTAGTTGTTTCAGTTTGATCAACTTTTCATTAGAAAGATTCTTGTTTTGAGAAGAAAGCTGGATAAAGTACAAAATGTTTTATTACATGATTTTATCATATAAATATATATATATATATATATATCAGTCCTGATCTCTTGGACCCTTGTAGTCCAAGAGATTTATGGTCACTCACCGTTGGATGTAAATTCAACGGTTCACTCATTTATGACTTGAATCGGGTAATAATCATTTATGTCATATTGCATTTATATATATATCATTTTGAACCATTGGATTAATATCCAACGGTGGGTGACCACAATCTCTTGGACTCCTGTGGTCCAAGAGATCGGGACTGATATATATATATATATATATATATATATACTATTTTGTCTCTTTCATATTTCTGTATTTCAGAATTATAAACAATTACTCTCAATTATATACATTTCGACAGTCATAAAGCCTTAAGATTCTTGAAATGCGCCAAACGGAGAAACAGTAGAAAATATACTTTGTTCAAATTGACAATTCGCCTGTCATTTAATCAACTCGATATTCCCTCAAACTTCCATGTTAATTTTTCTTTTATTATTCCATATCATCAATTCAACTTAGATATTCATGATCATAAAGAGTACCAATTCCAATTGCCCTTCCTACTTCCCACAGAGTTAATTGAATTTGGGAATTCATTTCTTAGTAGTTGTTGTTCAGTTTTAAAGGCAAAAAAGAAACTACCAACAGAAAGGCAGGGGATAATTTTACAACTAGAAATTGAAGGAACACATTTGATATGAATACGTAAGTGGTACATACCTCATTGATGGAAGCGAATTCTAGGGCTCGACGAGGGTGTAGGTCTGGCTTGGATTCTATTTCTTGAGATTTTTGTATGGCTTCTTTCTCTTGGTGTTGTTTGGTTTTGTGTTGTAATCTGTTGATGACAACATACACCACCAGGACCTCCGCGGCCAAAATCGCCACAACCCCGGCCACAAACCCAACACTCAACCACAGCAAGCAACTCCACATTTCTTATCCTATTTCCCTTTGAATTTAGAATTCCAAGTCCAATTTTGAGCCTTTTGATCATATCAGATCCATCAGCCAGACTCGGAGGAACCTCAACAGCTGCTAATGCTGTGTGTATTATAACATAATTTGCTACAATCGGGAACTCAAGAATCAGGTTCTCCCGCGGATGCTTCCTCTTTACATATAGTTTTTCCGTATGCATAACCCACGAAACAAACATGAGTGATTTTGCGGCAGAAAAAAATAAAAATAAAAATAAAAATAAGGGCTTATTTGTTGAAAAGCCAAATAGTCTCAGTTTGCCCTTCACGTTTCAAATGACTCAATTTCCCCCATGAACTTCCATTTTGTGACCAAGATGCCCCATTACGTTAGTTTTCAGATAAAAATCTTAAAATAAGTTGACATGACATGGGTATTTTGATAAATTTAAAATTCAAAATAAATATAAAAAATGTTTGAAATTATTTAAAATTGTTATAAAATGAACGGAATATGTGCTAAAATATTGAGCTGCACGTAAAGTAGATGAGACACAGCATTTAACGAGGTTCGGCTATGCCAACGTCCTCGGAGAGCAGTAGCAGTAACTTTTTCACTATATAAAATAATATGGCTACAACTTTAGTGTTTACAATATGTGTGGCTTACTGAATTTTCTCTCTTGGAGAATTTCTCTCTGCTCTATTTCCTATCCACTCACTCACCTTCTTTCTTCCTTCTCTTCCTCTTCCGTATATGTTTACAAACAAATATAATGTCTATTTATAGGCAAAGCAAATGGCTTTTAAGGGAGACATAATGATTTATCCCCAACATCATTATCTCATCTTTTGACTAATATCTTCTAACTTTATCTCCATCTTTTGACTAATTGCCATCTAGTTTTATTTATGTGGGCTTCATTTCTTTATAACAGAAATAGAATTAAGATAAAAATATCTCCTCCCTCAATCGTCAGCCCTACCACCTTCTCTCTCATCTCAACCAACCCCACTACCCAACCAACCAAACAACATCTTTCCTCCTCCCCATTCCTCTGTCAAAACAAAGGTACCAAAAAAAATTCCAGTATCTCTTCCTCCTTCTCTCTCTCTCTCTCTCTCTGGTAGCTAAAAATCCAACTCGCCCTCCACCCTCTCCTCCTCTCTTCAACATCATCAAACCCTAACCAACAATTCACCATATGTCTCTCTCCTCCCAATTCTTTCTCTTTCTTTGGCAGCCACCGAGGGAGATTTGGACTGTCACATATGCGAAATTTGAAGTCAATTTAGTGATTTTGTTTGTGGGTTACGAGCCTTTTGACAATTGGGGGGAGGGGTTGACGAGCGAGAGAGAGAGAGAGAGAGAGAAGAGATGGTGGGGTGGATTTTTTCTGGGTGTGGGTTGGTTGGTTGGTGGAGCTGGCTGAGATAAGGGAGAAGATGGTGGGAGTTGACGATTATGGATTAAAAAAAGGACTTTTTTTCCTTATTTTTTTTTACCTATTTAAAATAATTTCAAGCTTTTTTAATTTTTAATTTGAATTTTTTAATTTTTAATGGTTAAATTACCAAAATACCCATACCACTTAAGCTGAATGGGGCAACTTTGGTCACATAATGGAAGTTCAAGGAACATAGGGGGCAAACTTAAACTATTTGAAAACCACAGAGGGCATTTCAACAAATAAGCCAAAAAACAAAAAATAGTGATTTATTATGAGAAATGTTATTTACATTCCCATAAATAATTAAGATGACTTTTCAAATTATATGGTAATAAAACTCAATATATTTTTGGGTTAATATTACTTCAACTTTTACTAACTAATTTTTATTATTTTTTTCAATTTCTGTATTCAATGTTTAATTTTCTGATCCCTGTCACTTTTATATGGATCCCAAGCCTTTACATTTAGCCATTATGCATTTACCCGTATTTCACAAGATCTTAACCATTCTAATGATCTAACGAGTCAAAATATGACATGTCAATTTTTAATTTTAACACCTATCTATTTAATTAACTCCAACTTAACATCGTTAAGTCTAAATAAATTAAAATAAAGAACCAACCATAAACTTATTGACAGGACTCACCCCAGATTTCCTCATAAATCGGGACGAATCCGGTCTTGTTACCAACATCACCCCGATGTCGGGCCCACTTACAAAAGACCAAGACTTTCTACCTAAAATTGGGCAAAGTCTCCCATGTAAATTGAACATTTCCCAAAATTCAACCTATTCAAAATTCACAGTTTAATATCCCAACCAGCAACATGCTTTAAAGTGAATAAACAGTCTACAACAAAGGCTCTAGCCTCATAAATCCAACCCTAACACGGGCGATAACATAGCATATCTAAGAAAATTTGATTACAACAAAACAAAGTTCAATGGGGAAAACATGAAGAAATAGTCCTACGAAGGCTCAAGGTTCGGAAACACACAATCTAGCTCCACTGCGGAGCTCAGTCAATTACTGGTTGGGGGCGCAAAATAGAAAAGTGTGAGTGAACAAAAATAAAGTTCAGTTTAGTCTAAACCAACATAATATAACCCCACCGTTTAGAAAATCATGCAAGAAATCCAAATGCATTCCAAAACCATCATAATCAAGTATATACGTATCAAGTGAAAACAACACCGAATGCCAAGTCCAAAATCCATAAAGAACACTTTACAAACCCACCATTCAAATATTATAAGTCCTGAAACTAAACTCTCGAAAGCATACCCATTGGCACGACCAGCAAGGAAGTATCCACACCGAAAAACAAGAACGAATGAATAGTCGTGTGTGTGTGTGTGTATATATATATAATATAAGAGATATGTATAATATAAATATGACAATCACCTAGTTGTACCGGGGAAACTATCCAACCGGGAGATTGTTTGACTAGTCCACATGGAAGAGCCCGCATAAAAGAATTCCTCAATTGACCATGTGGCTAGGGAACAAGCTAGTCCAACTGGGGGACTAACTCTCAGCCAGCACGTACGGCCGAGAACCTCAAAACTTGTACGCCTGTGACCAGTCCTACGAGCACAGACTACCCAATCAAGGGTCTACAGCTACATCCCGTCAGGGATGCCCCCGGTTCCGACATTTCCAAGTATCTCAAGTTTCCGTATCCAAGTTCCAAATCTGGGGAGGTACATAGGGTAGTGCTTATATCACTCCAAACTGACATTCTATACTCATCACTTTCCACAATCTCATCTCAACAACCCAAGTACCCCACACATAGCCAAACATATATAGAAATTCTCAAAATCCATATATACATACTCAAGATACTCAAATATGCCAGAACCCAAAATATATTGTCAATGCATCATAAAAATATCAATTTCAACAATTGAATAAATAATATATCCAATATACCATTTAAAAACATTATGCATAATTTTCCCATGCTTAAGATTTGAAAACAAAGTCCACTCACAGGTAGTTCCACGATGCTGGACCCTGAGAAGGTCCCGCCTGCTACGTATGCGTAATCAGAGTACCTATTTCAGAATACAAATACGAGATTAATACAAAGCGTTTCAAACGAGAACTTTGAATTAAATTCCTAATTTCTCGGGTTTCAAGTCAATGTACGAAGAACGAGACATTCTAAAGTCCAACTACCCAATTCAAACGATTGAATAGCCTCGGGAGACACTCGATCAACTGGGCTGTCAAACTTCCCAAATCAGGTCAACATAGCCCACGGGACCCACGACCTCCGTTTTACAAACCGGAAGTTCCTAAAAGTTTCACAAGGTCTAGGATACACGTCCTGCACATTTTGTCCGAAACGGACGGTCGGATCCCTCACGATCGCACAATCGGACGGTTATCACAACACGCGAACTTTAAGTTATTGAACAAAAATAAAGTTCAATCAACTACTGGCTAGAGGCGCAAAATAAAAAAGTGTGAGTGACAAAAATAAAGTTCAGTTCAGTGTAAACCAACATAATATAACCCCACCGTTTAGAAAACCATGCAAGAAATCCAAATGCATTCCAAAACCATCATAATCAAGTATATATATATCAAGTGAAAACAACACCGAATGCCAAATCCAAAATCCATAAAGAACACTTTACAAACCCACCATTCAAATATTATAAGTCCCGAAACTAAATTCTCGAAAGCATACCCATTGGCACGACCAGCAAGGAAGTATCCTCACCGAAAAACAAGAACGAATGAATAGTCGTATATATATAAATATGACAATCACCTAGTTGTACAGGGGAAACAATCCAACCGGAGGATTGTTTGACTAGTCTACATGGAAGAGCCCGCATAAAAGAATTCCTCAATTGACCATGTGGCTTGGGAACGAGCCAGTCCAACTGGGGGACTAACTCTCAGCCAGCACGTACGGCCGAGACCCTCAAAACTTGTATGCCTGTGACCAGTCCTATACGCGCAGACTACCCAATCAAGGGTCTACAGCTACATCTCGTCAGGGATGCCCTGAGTTCCGACATTTCCAAGTATCTCAAGTTTCCGTATCCAATTTCCAAATCCGGGGAGGTACATAGGGTAGAGCTTATATCACTCTAAACTGACATTCTATACACATCACTTTTCACAATCTCATCTCAACAACCCAAGTACCCAACACATAGCCAAACATATATAGAAATTCTCAAAATCCATATATACATACTCAAGATACTCAAATATGCCAAAACCCAAAATATATTGTCAATGCATCATAAAAATATCAATTTCAATAATTGAATAAATAATATATCCAATATACCATTTAAAACATTATGCATAATTTTCCCATCAATAAAACCATGCTTAAGATTTGAAAACAAAGTCCACTCACAGGTAGTCCCACGCTGCTTGACCCTGAGAGGGTCCCGCTTGCTGCGTATGTGTGGTCGGAGTACCTATTTCAGAATACGAATATGAGATTAATACAAAGCGTTTCGAACGAGAACTTTGAATTAAATTCTTAATTTCCCGGGTTTCAAGTCAATGCACGAGGAATGAGACATTCCAAGGTTCAACTACCCAATTCAGACAATGGAATAGCTTCAGGAGACACTCAGTCAACTGGGCGGTCAAACTTCCCAAATCGGGTCAACCGGGACCACGGGACTCACGACCTCCGTTTTACAAATCGGAAGTTCCAAAGGGTTTCACAAGGTCTAGGGTACACGTCCTGCAAGTTTAGTCCGAAACGGATGGTTGGATCCCTCACGATCGCACAATCGGACGGTTATCGCAAAACGCAAACTTTAAGTTATTGAATAGGAAATTGGGGCTCCGATTCACTATCCCCGAATTCCTACACGATCCTAGGAATGTCTAGAGTAACATATATTAATTTGAACTCAATCCAACGGTCCGAACATATTGAACCTGGATAACGCACAAAAGGCAAAATCCATTCGGGGTTCAAACGTTAACCAAATTGGAATCCGAAAGTACTTACGTGCTCGGGATAACCAGGAGATCACATTGGAATAAAATACATTTTTTCTACAGTGTCCAAAGCAATAAAGCTTCGCCGGAAAATCTCAACATCTCAGCCCAAGACTTCTACCCTAGGTAAAACACCATATTTGGAGTCAATTTTGTTCTTGGACCTACCCCAAAAAAGTGACCGGAAGTGGTCGAAAATGCGATCCCAAAATTGGCAGAATTTCAAATTGAAAATCAACTAACCTAGGCTCAAAATTAATGAAATCCTACCCAACCATCAGCTAGATCATGAAAATAGGTAGAAATCTATACCTTACTCGTCAAATTTGGTGGAGAATTGAGAGAGAACGAGAGGCCGAAAGTTTGTAGATAAATTGTCAAAACTAATTCGTTTCAAGGCTGTTTCTGGCGACGATTGTGGTGGATTAAGGTGGTGGTGGGCTAGAACGGAAAGAGGGAGTGTGGTGGTTCCAACGGAACTGGTGCCGCTCAGTTTGGAGATGTGTGGTGACGATGGTGGAGGTGTGAAGTTGCTTCGGTGGAGAGAAGAAAAAAAATGGGGGAGGGAGGGTCTGTTTTGCAGATCGTGAGAGAGAGAGAGAGAGAGAGAGTGTGTGTGTGTGTGTGTGCAAAAAAAAAAATCAAATTTTTATCAAACCAACTTCGAGGAAATTACGATTATGCCACTGAGCTTGTTTTGCTCGTAACTTCTTCGTTTCAACTTCGAATGTAGTGGGCTACAGACTCATCTTGGTACGATCTACCTAAAAATACCAGCCATTACCCCAAACTCTTTTCGGATAAGAAAATAACCAAAATACCCCTACCCCAAGGGTAAATTCTGTTTGGGCCTGAAATTGGCGCGCCAAAACCAAAAAAAAGACAAACCCATAATGAAATTTTCCACTCGGCCCAAAAGCTTGGGGACAACAAAATTAGGATCCAGACGGCTTAGGCTTTACGCCTTTTTATCGAAAACAAAAGTCCCCAGCCCAAGAAAGCCCAAAAGAAAGAAGCTGTCATCCGGGCTTTAAAAGGATCAGCCCACAAAATTGGTTGGACTCAAACCCAAGAGACTGAAAGATACTACCACGTGGCTACCTCAACTTTAAGAAAGTCAGCATTTTCAACTAGAGTTCTTTATATGGGAAGAGACGTCTCTGAAAAACTACCAAAACAGAAGATCAAAGAGCCCATCTATATTCAGAGATTTTGCTCCAAAGCAACACACCATCTTCCAAAGGATTCACAGCTCACGCTTTCTCAGTTAGAGCGGGAAACAGGGAATTATTCAAAGAAATACAAAAAGAAAAACAAACCGCCATGAAAAACCCAAGAAACGGTGGCGTTGGTTGAAACAAAAGCAGCCGCCCAGGAAACCAGGGAAGGGATTGCTATAGGAAGTGACTACTGGGAGCCTATCTGCCATAATTGATAAAAATCTTAAATAAAAAAAATCCCTTTCCTGCCTTACGTTTTGGGAGATCTTTTTGCCGCCCATTATTAAAATCTAAAACTACTTCCAAAAAAGGATCTCTTATAAAAACAAAAGCAGGCAAGAAAGAGAAGGACACTCAACTCATCAACAAAAAAAACAACAGCAAGAAAAAGCCAAGAGCTCACTTGAATTCCAAGGTTCAGAATTAGAAAACAAGTCTTCTAGAACGAGATCCCTCGTTACAAATTTGGTTCAGCAAGAACCAAGATAAGCAAAGTTTGAGTTTTCACAAACGTGGAGACCCCAGAAAACTCAGGTAGAGCCCTGTTCAAGCAGAACAACTCTCGTAGTGCAATCCCTAGCTCATTAGACCATCGAGAATAGTCACTTCTGTCCCTTTCAAGCAGAAGAAGCTGCAGTTCTGCCCATCCAAAAGGCCTCACAAAGCGTGAAGAAAACTTAAAGCTCTGCCAAAATCCAACTTTGGTATCGATTTGCAGGTCAGCCTAGCATTTGAAGTCACAAAGCAGTGCGGACCGACCCAGATATGTCCAGTCCAGCCTATATCGGAACCTTCCATTCAAGCGGAAACGAAGTTCCGACAGTCTTTTAACTTGTCTAGAGTTAAATATGTATATTTATTATCTTGTAAAAGGCAGTTCTGCCTGAAACAGCCCACTTCTATCAAACATTTCTGGCCAGAACAGCCGTTTGATACTGAGATAAATTGTGAAAGTCCTTACCAGTCTAAGGCAAGAAAAGAACTTACTTGGGAGATATTCCTCACCCAAATTCACAATCGTTTGTTTTTAGAAGTCAGTAACTTGGGGCGCAAGTTATCTTTTCTAAAAGAAGTCTGCTAGAATTTACGTTGCTAGCAGTGGCACGCTCGCACACCAAAGAAAGCTGACTTATTGACCAATACATGGTCTCCAAGCCAGTGGGGAACTTCGCCCTTCCATCACAGGAGCCAAACGCAAAACGGGTGAACAAATTCATAATTTCATATTTAATTAACTTAAATAATTTAGTTTAGGAATTTAATTTGGAGTCGGGGTGTTACGCTTATCAACAATCACCGATGACCAATGGCGGATTCAAGAATTTTTCAAGGAAGGGGTAATATTTAAAAGCCTAAAAGCTCAAAAGAAATACCTGGATTATTTGAAGGAGGATTTTAACTACCCGAATTATTCGAAGGAGGATTTAGGGTTTAGGTTTACACAAAGTTAACCAAATCAGAAAACAAAAATAAGATCTCTAAAAAAATAAAAAGACAAAAATATAGCAATGGTCCCTCAAGTAAGACCCCACTTTACTTTAGTCCCTTATCCCCAAAAATTGTTATGATGGTGCTTCAACTATGCCTCAACTTTTAAAACTCGTCCTTCCCGTCAGCTCTGTCAAGTTTTTCGTGAAAATTGGCTATATTTGTCTTTTCATATGCTAGATTCTTAATAAGCACAACCCAACCTCAACAACCACCTCTCTCTCCCTCCCTTTCCTCCAGCCACCTTTCACAAGCCTAACCCCATAGATCCGCCACCGACCCACTCTCTCCTTTTCTCATTTTCTTCCTCCCTTTGTTCGTCAGCCCCCTTCTCCTCTCAACCTTTACATCAACTGGTCTTCCTATCAATCAATTGAACAATCTAAACAAACCCAAAAGGATCATTGGAAAGAGAGAATTGTTGTTGGGTTTGGTTAGAATGAGGTAGTGACTAGGTAGAAATCTTATTTGCCCTTAAAATTTGATATGAATTTCCCAATTTGCCTTAATTTTGATAGAAAATTTAATAGAATTGATGAAATGACGAGTGGTGCAACGCGATATCTAAATGAAGGATGACTATAACAATTGTTTGGGTGGAAGGACGAAAAGTAAAGTGGGGTCTTATTTAAGGGACCATTGCTACAATTTTACTATAAAAAAAAATAATAAACTACATATTATAAAATATAAAAAAACTAGACAAAAATACATTCAAACTTGGAAAGAAAGGGATGGATCTGCAGCAAGACTCAAGAGCACACAAAGCTTCGTCAAGAATCAAGAATTCAACGCAAGGCATCCCTTGGTCCATTTAATTTATGTAGGGGCTTTTCGTTCCAGTAGCTATAGATGGGCCTGGGCTGCTATAAAGAACAAATGGGTGGACTTGCCCCTGTGTCTGAGTTCAAGAATCAGGCCCCAAGAGTGCTTCGAAAGGGTTGTGAAGCCTTAGGAAACACCTTGGTCTCCTTCACCAACAAAACCAATAGAGAGAAAGAGAGAGAGAAGGCTTGGGTTTCCTATGAGTAACAGAGTCTCGAAATAAGGGGAAAGGGAATTTTGAGAAGATTTGTTAAGGGAATAGAGGAAAGAATGATGGCTTTAGCAAACTTCCGGCAGCTTGACAAAAGCTTCGTCAGGCTCTTGAACATTTTGCCAGAAGAGAAAAAGGGAAGCAATGGAATAACATGGCTCGAAATTGAAGGGTTCCAATAGTGAGAGGGGATGCTTCCTCTCTCTGGATGTGGTTATGGAAGAGAGAGAGGAAGAAGATGGAAGAATGAGTGGTTTTAGCAAATTTCCGGCTGCTTAACGAAAACTTCATCAAGCTATTGAGTGTTTTGCCAGAAGAGAAAAGGGGATGAAATGGAAGAATAGGGCTCGAAATTGAAGGGTTCAAGTAGTGAGAGTGGATGCTTGCTCTCTCTAGATGTGTGGTTAGATGATGGGTAAGAGATGCCCCTTTTTATAGGCGCTGGAAGCTCATTCTTCCTAAGAAACCCTAGCTGGTTCTTCCCAAATCAGCCAAGTCTTCACCTCCATTTCTCTTATCTTCCTTTGATTCATCTCTATTTTGTGAAATCATTCTCAGTCCAAACACACACAGACAAGATTTTTGGAGGCTCTAGAGCCTTCTCTCAACTGTCCCTACGACCATCTCTTATTCTGGGATACCATTTCTCCTTCTTTTCTCCTGCATTTTATTGCAAGAGATGGTGGGATAAAGGAATGGGTAATTGTAAGATCCCACATCAACCAACGGAGAGGGGGTGATGTGCCTTTTATGTGCACACCCGCATCCATCTAGCACGAGGCCTTTTGGGAGCTCACTGGCTTCGGAGTCGTAGGAACTCCGAAGTTAAGCGAGTTGGGGGCTAGAGCAATCCCAGGATGGGTGACCTACTGGGAAGTTGCTCGTGAGCTCCTAGAAACAAAACTCTGCAGGTAGAGATGGGGGCCCAAAGCTGACAATATCGTGCTACGGCGGAGCCGATCCAAGGGTGTGATAGTAATGGCGTTGGTCTGGAAGGTGTTTTGCTCAAGTATCCTTTGATTTTTCAGATGGCTTGTGTTGGGTTTGTCTTTGGCCATGTGCTAGAGACTCCCAACAGCCTATACACGCAAATACCTTTTGGTTCTTTAGATGGTCTATTGTGGTTCTGTCTCTGGCCATGTGCTGAAAACTTTAAGATATTTTCTAAGTCACTAGGGCCATTTCCTAAGGTAATGGCTAGTTTACTAAGGGGATGTGCCAACTTTCTAAAATGATGGACTATTTTTACTAAAGTGATGTACCAATTTTCTAAGGTAATGAGCTACATTTTTCTCTCTCTCATGTTTACCCACATATTTGGGCTCAAGAAATTGGCTTGAGTTTTGAGGCTCCCAAGCAACCCAAAACTTCCACTTATTGGCCCATCAATGGGCTTCGTGAATGCTCGTAATCATCCATACTACAACCCGCTCAGCAAGCCCCAGACATTCCCTTGGCTTGGGCCCACTTAAGCTTGTAGCGTGGCTTGGTGCAAAATAAAGATTTTCCACTTGGCGTGGCGTGTTATTTGGCTTGCTTGTGCTCGAGCTTTGCCGTTTTGTAAGGGCTATGGCTGGGCCAAAATGGCGCTTGACAGGATAATGGGCATGGGTTCATAGAACCAGTACATTTTACAAGCTTGTTACTACCTTTCTGCGTGGCATGTTGCATATTTGCTTGGCATGGCACGTGTGCAAGCGCATATGACTAACTCTTGGGTACCCAAGTCGGATTTCTTCCCGAGTGGTGTCGTACTGGGCTAGAAATATATTTGGGCCCAACCTTGGATTTTTTGGGCCTCAACAATTCCAACTTGGGCCTCATCGCAATAAAGAAAAAAACAGCACATCATCGCAACAAGAAAAGAACAAGTCGCTCGGTTGCTAAGGCATTTATTCGAATAGGTCGTGGGCACCTCCAAGGCAGAGCTTATGGGTAAACTCTGGCAACTTCAAATCTTTTTCCTGCGAGAGGAGGTGTACACCTCCTTGCACCTCTATGGGTCCGCCAGTGTTCCTATATCGTGTCTTGGCCCTTACTTGTGTTGATCTGCCTTCAAATTAAAGGCACTAATTAAATGGGCCTTGACATCACATGCATTCCCTTTGTTGTGAATTGACATGGAATGAATTCCTTTACAGTACCTTGCCCTTGTGCATTAGCATTGCATGCTTTCCATTTGTTTAGGATTTAGGGTTTAGAATTTAGGGTCTTACTATCAACAGTTTAGGGCACTCCTTATGAAAAGACTTGTTTAGGATTGAAATGAGCTTATATCTTACTAGTAAGTTATAGAGTGAAAGTGCTATATATCTGAAAATGCAATATCTTACTTGTTAGTTATAGAGTGAAAAGCCTATATCTTGTCAACAGATGAGTGGCCAGTCCAAAACTCTTCTTTTAATACCAAAACTCTCTGCAAATAGTGTCAAACCCGATGAAAAAGGGTCTTGATTTGTAGACTAGTGGTCTTAGGTTCGAACCCCTATGACACCATGGTAGTTTGTGTGTGTAAGAAACCTTTCTCCCCATTTCTTTTCTTTACCTCACATTTTTCACATTTTTCATTCTTTTCCATGATATTTCATTAATTTAATTGAAGAGTTTGTGGGAGCAAAAATTATTCAAGTTGCAAATAAACCTTTTCAAATTACCACATAGGTCATCAAATTTTAATATGAAGAGTTTAATTTGGTTTAGATGAAGCTAGTATGCACTTTATTGTTTGGGCCTTGGCCCCATGTAACCCAAAACAGAAGTTTGATAATAGCGGGCAGGATCTGCTAATCCGATTGACCCGAACCCAATACAAGCGGGTAGTCCCGGTCCACTTTTATGTTCATACATAGACACTCGGATACTCAGTCAGTCCGTTTGCGCTCTCTCAGTCAGAGGTTCAGTTCAGGTACTTACGGCTCTCACTCATCTAATTATTTAACTTAAATAGAAAAGTAGCTCTGCCTACTAGTACTGCTATTGTAATTGTAATTCCAGGACTGTTTCAGAAGTCAGATGAAGGTCTTTTTCTCTTCTTCTTTTTTGGTGGGATTCGACAGATGAGTTTGGACAGTTTAATTGGTAGTGGGTAGGCTTAAATTTTGATTATGTAGGAAGTGTACCAGGATTAGGTTAAAAATATAAGGGCACAACAGGGGCATCTGTTTTAAAGTTTTGATTCCAGAAATTAAAGGGAAACGAAAATTAGAAAGAATGTCGGTCAAACGTTAACGTAGCTAATTTGTTTCAATTTAATTGAATTGGCTATTACAATTTCAATTGTGTCATTGCAGATCAAAAGCTTTCACTCCACATGGTAGTGAGCATTGCGCCTTATTGCTTGAGTTTTTCTCAACAAACGTGTCATTCAAATTACATTTCAAAGCATATAGCATTAAGTAAATATAGAAGAGACATACGGAGGGGTTGCCTTAGAAGGCCTCAGATTTTGCCTTCTACTCTTGGAGATGCTGTTGGGTTACGTGTGTTTGTGCTTTCCGACTTGCACACTGACTATACCGAGAACATGGAATGGGTCAAGTGCTTACCAACTGTCGGATACAAGAATGATGTTCTTATTGTTGCGGGTGATGTTGCTGAGACGTACAAGAACTTTATCGTGACAATGTCTCTCTTGAAGGACAGATTTGAGCATGTCTTGTATGTGCCTGGCAACCATGACCTTTGGTGCCGTCACGAGGGAGAAATTTATGTGAGAAATCTTCTTTAATTATCAGGCCTCTGTGGTGCATGCACTACCTCCTCCAACTGCAATAGTTCACAGAATCTCATTGCTAACCTTGTAATGTTATATACATCCATCTGTACATGTTCATAATATTTATCATACTTGCATATAACAGCACTGTAGAGCTCGTTTGTTTGATCTGCAGCCACTCGCTAGAGAGTCAAAACAAGCCAATATTTCCCTAGTTTAGGATTTAGGATTGATTTTAACCCAGTGCAGACTTGAAATCAGCTCCTTTGACTTTTGATGATGACTTTGCGAGGATGCCTTTAAGCAAGCAGAAGAGACCTTTAACCAGATCTGCCCAGATTTCTAGTTGCAAGTTGGGAAATTTCATTAGTGACCCATCCTGTAAAGAGAATGTGAAATCAAATAACACTGAGACTGCATTTTGTCTCTTCTCAGATTAAACTGAGAGTTATGACCCTTTTTGCACTCAGTTTCAGGGAGTGCATAGTCACCCATGAAACCAAAAGAACATCTTCACAAGCCAATGGGGATATGCAGATAAGCTGGTTGGTCTGTTCGTGCCATCTTAACATTCAAGTTTTAATGATATTAATGATGGCATAGCTGTATCTGATTCAGAATGTGATTCATGTCCATGCTTTTCGTTCAATTTTCATGTGATATAGCAAGGTTGCCTCCTATGTGTGAAAGCATTAGCTCAACAGTGTGGTTGTTTTTTTCAGCTTGATTCCCATCAGAAATTAAAGAAATTGCTTGACACGTGTAGAGGACTTGGAGTTCAGACCAGTCCAATGGTTTTAGATGGCTTAGGAATCATTCCTTTGTTCTCATGGTACCATGAGGTGATTGGTCTATTAACATATATTTTAATTTTATGTTGTTTTTCAGCTCTCAGACCATCGATGGCTTTATCTCAGTAACGCTTAAGATAGCATAAAATAATTTAATAGACTTGCTTATTTTTCAGAGCTTTGATAGGGAGGAGGAAATAACCAGCATCCACGTTTTGCCTTTGGAGATGGTGATTCACTTTCTTTTATCCTAGTAAGATTTGTAAAAAGTTTGATCATAACATGATTCTGCAGCTCTTGTTTTTAATTATACTTGCTATAGATTTCTAATGCATGTGGCCATCAGTTCTACTTGTATCACCAATATATGATACTGTTAAGAATTTTGATCGCTAATATAATATACAAGTTTCCATGCTGGAAACTATTCTTTCTCTATATAAGTTCAATAACGGACTTTCTGCTCTTTTCTCATTCTTGTTACTGTCCTCAATGTTATTTGAGTTCGTGACTGAACAAAATCTTAATTAGCATACCAAGTTGATAATAGTGTCATAAAGTCCTTAATGGAGGACCTCGGCTTTCTTCTTTATTCTCTTTTCTTGTTTATTGATTGTTTGTCCTGTCTGCATTTATGTCTTTAGTGCTGAAGGTTTATATTCTCTCTCTTTTTACCTGTTGGTTTGGTATTGTTGTGTTGCCTGTTTTATTTGTGTTCCTTATATGCGCTTGATTTGTCAGTTTACATTGCTGCAGTTATTATGGCTGCTTTATCATGTAGGGGAGCAGAACAATATATAGATGCTTTTATGTATATTTCGTTATTTCAATTTTTAGGCATGTAAGGACTTCAAGGCATGCAAGTGGTCCAAGGAACTGTCAAATGGAGATATCTCACTTGCCCTGTACTTTGATGCAATGAATGAAAAGAATCAGAGTGTGATCAAGGAGATCCAGAACACATGTAACCAAATAATTACATTTTCTCATTTTGTTCCCAGGTCAGGTTGATCGTGATTTATGCCTTCCAAAATACTAAGTCTGACTAGTTGCTTTCTCACTTTAAATATTTGAAAAATGCTTCTCAGATCATATATCTTGCTGATTGGCTTTCAGTTCAGGTACAAAAACTGAAGAAAAAAGAAAGTCCCCTTTTGTCTGTTTACGGTTGATTGGTTCTGTAGTTAGTAGCCAAGCCACATTGGTTCTGAATTCTTAGTTGCTTCCATTGTTGGAAACTTTGAACCTGCTTGATATAAAAGGATTTTGGCCAGTGTCAAAACCATTTTCAAATTAACCTTTCGTTCTTCTTTTTTTTCCTTGTAACTTTAGTGTGCATTGTTCGTGTCCTTTCCCTGAATCTCATGTGTCAATAAGTTTATGGATTCGGTCAGTAGTCTTCTGTTAGCGTGACAATTGCTTGCATACCATGTCGCCAGGCAAGAGCTGTGCCCAGAGAAAAGGATGCTATTCTATCCAAAGCTTCCAAAGATTATCGGTTCTGATTGTCTTGAGTTCCGTATAAGGTCTATCCATGGGGTTGAAGGAAGTCCATCTGCATGTCATGTGTTTGGTCATACACATTTCTGCTGGGATTCTGTGCTTCATGGTATCAGGTACATTCATAACTCACTTACCTCTGCAATAATGATTTCATACAATTTATTTCTGCTTCTGTGGGAACAAGAGGGAGAAGAGTGCATCTAAAAAAATAGGATTAACTACATAAAAGTACCCAACCTTTAAGGGCTATTTTAAATTAGTAGCCAACCTTTTAAATTTTTCACGGGCATACCCGATCTTTCATAAAACATACAAATTAGCCACTCTGTTAGTCAGACCGTTAGTGGAGGTGTTAAGTGATGACGTGGCTGCTCCGATGTGGCTTTTTTTGCTGAGGTGGATACCACGTGGATTTTAAAAATAAAAAAAATTTAAGTTAATTAAAAAAACTCAAAAATATTAAAAACCAAAACAAAATTAAAAAAAGAAAACTCTTTACTCTCGCTCTCTCTCCCCTGTTGACTTATTCTCCCCCCATTCCCCATGACCAACACCTGCAAACTCCAACCCCCTAACCCATCCCACAGCCACCCTTCACCCCAGCCTGCAACCACAACCCTCATGAAGCTCCAACCCCTAAACCCATGGCAGGACCACTAAGAATCTCCATCTCGTCGATCTCCCTCAAACCTCATCCGTTTCTCGGATATCCAACAGCCCCACCCCATCATCAATCACCCTATCTTTTTGTCCACCTCTCTACTTCCCCTGTAACCCTCTAGCGCCTCTTACCTAGCTCACCCAACAAGCCACTGCCACAACAGCCCCCACCCAGCAACCACAAGATTTTTTTCTCAAGACCCCCCAAAAAGAATACCCCAACAGACCCATCTCAGCTCTCTACCGCCCCCAGCCTTCTTCTTTATCTCTCCGTCTTTATCTCAAACCCAAATTTGGTGATTTGGGATCTGGGTTTAGAACCAAACCAAATTGGGAATTCACAAGTTTGCTGTGGGTTTTGACGATCTCTTCTTTTGTTAAAGAAACCGACATCTTTAGTTTATTGTCCCTTCTTTTGAGCGCCTTTGGCTCCAGCTTTAGAAGAGCCCCCGACCACCTGGGTTTTGTGGTGCTGCTCAATTGCAGAGAAGGGTTTTTGTTATTTTCGCTGCTTTTGGTGTTGGTCTTGTTGTTTGGGGTGGGGAGTGGACAAAGAGAGAGAGACAGCACTTTGGGGGGTGGTTTAGGTTTGATGGAGATATGTGGTTTAACCTTCATGGACCACAAGGCTTATCTATATCTCTTTGAAAAATCTCCAGTTGATTTCAAAATCGTCATTTGAATCTGCGGATTCTAGCCTTGAGACGATGAAGTCCACTTGGGTTTTCAAAAGCATCTCAAAACCCAGATTTATACTAGAGAGACAAAGACGGGTTTGCTGCAGGGCTGGGCTTGTAGGTTGTGGTGGGCGAAGAACTTGGCGGTGAAGACAATGGCATGGCCTTGACAAAGACGGTGGTGTCAAAGCCACTCGGGTTTGTTGCGGAGTTGGGATTGTGGGTTGTGGGTATGGTGTGGTGGCTGGGATGATGGTGGGCTTGTGAGGTACGGTGGGTGGGTGGCGGATGTCCGATGGGGAGGTGGGGGCTGTCCGGTGCGGAGGTGACGATGAAGGGTATAGGTCTTGGGCAGGGGAGAAAATTAAGGAGAAACACGGGTTTAGCTTTTTCTTTTTCTTTTTCCTGTTTTTTTATTCATTTTTTAGTCTATGGATGCCACGTCAGCTCAGAATTGGAACTCAATTTTGCCGCACATTTAACAGATTTTTTTAATGGTTTTCCTAATGAGGGTGTATTTTGAAAGGTTTTGTGAAGTTTGTGTACTGGTCAAACGGGTCAATAAACGTTGGGTATGAGTTTGTAATGACCCCTATAGTTTGGGAGGTTTACTGTAGTTAATCGAAAAAAATATGAAGGCTATATATAGAGTAGAAAGTGTAACTTTATCTATTATACATCAACAGTTTTTAGCATGGTAAGAATTGAAAAAGAGATTTATCCCCTTAACCATGGATGATAGGATTAGTCGTTCTTGAAATGGTAATGAATTATCTTAGCTTTTGACGCAGCACGTAATGGCAAGAATGATGAAGAATACAAAGAAAACAATAAACCTTCAATCCTTGTTGATTCTCTAGATGAGAATAATCAAGAACAAAGGGGTTCTATGCCTGTTGGTTCCAGCGGAATACCAAGTTGATAGGAAAATAGAGAGAACTCTCTAAGTTTAATATTCAACGTCACAAATTGTCTTACAATTAGCTTTCATACTTAGGGAAAACAAACCTAACTCCAAACCCTAGCTAAAATAGGAAAACAAACTTACTTCCTAAACCAAACTCCCAATTCTAATTGAAATAGGAAAACAAACTTACTTCCTAAATTAAACTCTCAATTCTAATTGACATAGGAAAACAAAAATATTTGCCTAAAACAGATTCCTAGAACATTAATTACGCATCTTACGCCTGTCAAATTAAAACAAAAAATTATGAGTGATGCGTGCTGCATTATCATCCCGAGGTTGAGAAGAATTCGTCCCCGAATTCAAATCTTCCTCGTCAGAACTATCACCATGGTAATGAAAGCGATGTTTGACATTGAACACATCGGCAGTACGTAGATGACTAGGAAGCTTGAGGCGATAAGCATTTAGATTAATCTTAGCCACAATCTTCACTGGAGCAATCTTTCTTGTAGCCAACTTGTATTCCCCAGTAAGAAAACGATCTTTAGTCAAGATAGCCCAAGCAAAGCCACTTACCTCAAATTCGACATGTTGTCTCTTCACATCAGTCACTTGCTTGTATTTCGCATTGGCATCCTCAAGCCGCTTGAGTGAATTTGTTTAAGTGTAGCCACAAATTCTTTTGCCTTGACATTAACTCACTTCAAATCTGGAACTAGTGCAAGGTCAAGAGGACACTTTGAGTTATAGCCATAAGTAAAAAAAAAAAAAAAAAAAGGGGACTAAACCCAGCGCTCCTATTGATAGAGTGATTGAAAGCAAATTCTGCTTGGCTCAACTTTTGATCCCATGACTTCAAATTATCTCCCACCAAGCTTCTTAGTAAATTTCCAAGGGATCAATTAACAACTTCAGTCTGCCCATCAATTTGAGGTTGGCATTCATGCTTAAATGTTCCCCTGGCTGATTTGGAACTGGAAGCGGCATGTACAACCTTGCATTAGTTGCAACACCCTTAGATAACTGGCACACCCTACAACTCAACAAATTTGGTCACTTCGCGACGGATACTAGGCCAAAAATAAGAATTTATCACTAGTTGGATTGTCTTATCTCTCCCCATATGGCCCTCATTATGCAATTCATGAATAATCTTCAAGCGCAAGCTAGACTCGGGTATACATAATTGATTTCCTTTAAATAAAAAGCCATCATGTATCATAAAATTAAAACGTACACCTGCTGCCACGTATGTACGATAGGAGCAAAGTATGGGTCTATAGCTATTAAATAAAGCAAGGAATCGAAACCCAACATATGGCTTCTCATGGTCGTGAGAAAATTGGCTCTACGGCTAAGTGCATCTGCTACTCGATTCAAAGCGCCTGACTAATGCTTAAGAACAAAGGTGAACTACTGCAGATATGATGCCCATTTAGTATGGGGAGCAGAGAGTTTATCTTGTGAATTAATATACTTCAGGGCCTCATGATCAGTGAATAAAATAAATTCATTATGAGCCAAATACTAACTCCAGTGCTTGAGAGCTTGAACAACCGTATAAAACTCCACATCATATTTGTTATAGTTTAATTTCGAACCGTTGAGCTTCTCACTATAAAATGCTATATTGTCATCCTTCTTGACTTAAAATAGCCCCAATACCCACTTTAGATGCATCATAATGCAACTCAAATGTCTTGCTAAAATTTGGAAGAATTAAAACGGGTGCTGAAATAAGCTTTTGTTTGATCTTGTGAAAAGCAGTTGTAGTCTCTTCAGATAAACCAAACCTCCCAAGCTTCATGCAATCTGTTATGGGTGCCATAATAGTACTAAAATTATGAATAAAGCGCCTATAAAATAATACTAACCCACGGAAACTTCAGTCTTCATGTATGTTTTGCAGTAGTAGCCAATTTTTGATTGCGTCGACCTTTGAATCATCCATAAAAAATTTATCTTTCGACACCACAGCCAAGAAATAACACCTTATTTGTCATAAAAGAATATTTTTTTGCTGCTGCATAAAATTTTTCTTTTCGCAGTACTCTCCGGATCTTCCAAATGTTTAAGATGCAATTCCGGTGTCGTACTATATATAAGAATGTCATCAAAATAAACCACCAAAAACTTGCCAATAAACAAACGAAACATCTCATGAATGTACTTGGTGCATTAGAGAGGCCAAAGGGCATGATTAACCACTCATACAAACCTTCGCAAGTTTTGAATGCAGTTTTCCACGCATCTCCTTCTCTAACCCGAATTTGAGGATACCCACTCTTAAGGTCCAGCTTGCTAATAATTGTAGCACCACTTAATATATCCAATCATCTAAACGAGGAAGGCGAAAACGATACCGTACCATAATTTTATTAATAGCACGACTGTGTACACACATCAGCCATGTGCCATCTTTCGTTGGTGTAAGCAAGGCAGAAACAGCACAAGGGCTAATACTCTGCCTAATATGACCATTCTCTAGCAATTCCTCCACTTGACAACGCAATTCTTCGTGCTCTTTAGGACTCATTCAGTAGTGTGGTCTATTAGGTAAACTTGCACCAGGCCTTAAATCAATTTGGTGTTGGATATTCCTTAATGGTGGCAACTCGCTTGGCATTTCATCCGGGAAAACATCTCGAAATTGTTCAAGTAACACTTGCACAAGCACGGGGATAGTTGTCACATCATCTTTCTCTTCTTTACCAAGCTATAAATAGACAATTCATATCTTCCCCACCTCCTCCATAAATCTTCTCATTGACAACAAAATAGCGGATCCCTTTCTTGAGTTCGTTTCGGAAATTGTTCTTTGGTAGGCAAAAGAGTAACTTTAATATTTTTGAGCATAAAGCTATATGTATTTTTCCTACCGTCATGCACAACAGCTCTATCAAACTCCCATGGTCTACCCAGTAAAATATGTCCTGCATCCATCAGCAGAACATTGCACCACACTTTATCTTTGTAGTTTTCCAATGGAGAAAGGAACAAGAGCTCTCTTAACCCCAGTCACCTCAGTACCCTTTTGCAGCCATGAAAGCTTATATGGTTGGGGATGTGGTTGTGTTTCCAAGCCTAATTTCCTGATTGCATCTTTAGATATTATGTTTTCGCAACTTCCGAGGTCAATGACCAACTTGCACACCTTGCCACCAATAGTACAAATGGACTGGAAAACATTATTGCGAAGCCATCCATCACCACCTTCAGTTGCACGAGGAGTAAAACAAGTTTTTCTCACCATGAGCAATGGGCCATCATCCTCGGTCACATATTCCTCCACAACATCATTGGGTTCATCATCATAAACCGGACCATGTTCGAAATCATGATACTCTTGTAACTGATTTTTATCATGTTCAATGAATAAACCCTTACCAACTGTATCTCTTTTCTTGCATTCTGCCATACAATGTCCAGTTTCCCCACACTTAAAACAACGAAAAGCAGTACGTTTGGGTCCCACAATTTGTGCCTTGCCGAGGGGAGCACTCACAAATGACTTTGGGTTCTGAACTAGTGGAGTAGAAGCACGAAAAGGGGCTGAATTGCTTCCTCCACCACGATTATTCGGGCTATTTCCAGACGAAGCCCCTCCACTATTTGCCTTTCGACTCATGTTTCTCCAATTGCAAGGCTCTTTGTTGTGCCTTCGCTACTGAGAATGGATCAAAGAGGTTCAAGGTATCTTGAAATTGCACCCTCATGCCCCCAATATATCGTGATTCTAACTCCTCATCTGTCTCAGCAAGGTCACTTCTAGCCACCAACTCATAAAATTCGGTGGTATACTCACCCACCGTATGATTTCCTTGTCTTAAATTTTGAAGTTGTTGATACACTAATTTTGAGTAATTGGGTGGTAGAAAGGTTGACCGCATATGCTTTCTCAATTTTTCCCAAGTTTCAATCTTCTCTTTTCCCTGCCGCAGACGGGTTGCCTTGAATTGCTGCCACCATGCCGAAGCACGCCCACGAAATCTGGTCGCTATAAGGGAAACTTTTATATTTTCACGAACATCTTTAAACTCTAGTACCTCTTCTACAGAATTAAGCCAATCAAGAAATTCCTCAAGTTGAAGGCTGCCATGAAATTCAGGAATATCAATTCTCAAACCCTTCCCAATGCCTCGTACCATAATTGTCATTGTGCCCAATCTTGTCCATGTGATTGTCTTCGCTAAAAGGGTTTGTTTCATGCTCATAATCATCTTCCTGTTGCTGACGAACCATTAAAGTCTCCATCTATCGGGTAAGGTACTCAATTTGCTGCGCCAAACGTTCAAAATTGTCTTGATCGTTTCCACCACGGCCCCTTCCACCAAGTCCCCTCCTTGGCGGCGTGGTAAACAAACCTGAGTTTGATTACCAACTGACACAACACGTAATAGCAAGAATGATGAAAAATATAAAAGAACACAATAAACCTTCAATCCTTGTTGATTCTCTAGATGAGAATAACCAAGATCAAAAGGGTTCTATGCCTTGTTGATTCCAGTGGAATACCAAGTTGATAGGAAAATAGAGAGAATTCTCTAAGTTTAATATTCAACATCAAAAACTGTCTTACAATTAGCTATAAAATAGCTTTTATACTTGGGGAAAACAAACCAAACTCCAAACCTGAGCTGAAATAGGAAAATAAACTTACTTCCTAAACCAAACTCCCAATTCTAATTGAAATAGGAAAACAATAATATTTGCTTAAAACAGATTCCTAGAACATTAATTACGCATCTTACGCCTGTCAAACTGAAACAGAAAATTATGAGCGATGTGTGCTGCGTCAGCTTTCCTGCTTAAGTAAATCGATGGCGATCACGCTCTATTCTTCTTACACCTCTGTCCCTTTCTTATGGAGACATTAGATAATGTAATTTATAGAAGAGACTGGGCGCAATGTTTATGATCCTATGTCTTATTATTATAGACTATTCCTACCTGGGTCCTGAATCTTGACTCATGATAACGAGATTTTCAGACTTTAGAAACAACCTTAGGTCCTAAAGCATTCTGAAAACCTTCATTCAGTTCATCCTAGAAAATGAGCTCGCTTGGTTATGTTGACCTCCAAGAGTTATCAACACGATATTCTGGTTTAATCTTTGGTGATTTTAAATTGCTGTTTGAACTTCCTAGTTATTCTGCTGCCACCTCCATGGGAGCATGTTGATCCTGTTTTACCAACATGTAATGGCCCATGTATGCAAGTAATCATCTTGCACGCCATCAGAGTTTTATTGAACTCATTTAATTGGTACATTACTTGTAGGAATACTAATTGCTAGGTCGCAGACAGCATAATTGCATCAAAACGTGCAAAAGTGGATATACACATTACATCTAAACAAACCAAATGAGCAACATTAGCTAACGGACTTCAAAATTTATAGCCGAGAAAACCTCTGAACCTATGAAGATTCATGATCTTGTCTTGTGTGTACTAGAAGACTACAGTGAGTATAATCCATTTTTAGTTTAGTGAGAAGTAAAGTTAAGTATGCATTTAGCATCAATCAACTAGTCATTCTTATGTTGGTTGAGTTTAGCATTGCCTAATTTCTTTAGCATCGATCACTTACTGTGATACACTTGCCCCTACACAATTGGTTGTTTGCATTGCACACTGAATGATGAAGCCTGAAGGTGCCCAATAATGTGAGCGGTTACTCTCAAGTCAATGATGAACAATGCAGGTATGTGCAGGCTCCATTGGCTTACCCAAGAGAACGGAAGAGGAGAATGAATGGGGGTGACAAGTGGTTGCCATTTTGTATCTATAGCCACGGAAAGTTTTCTGATAGACTTTCACCGTGTTATTGGTCTGATTATTACTCTACCAACCCACGAACACCTCATAACACTCAACTTGCTCCTTGGGTTGCCAGATTTTATAACCAAACATGACAAAATGTTGATTATCTGTTATCGTGTTACATAAACTTGCTGAAGATGTGGTGATCACTGTTCATGTTACATAAACTTGCTGAATATAGTGATCACTTTTCATGCCGTTTGTTCATCTATAAACCTTGTGGTTCTGATTCTGAATGTTGTGGCTCTATTTATGAAAGCACTCATTTGTTCATTTCTTAACATTAACGTTGGTGCATAATAAATTTGTGGCAATAGGTTGTCCTCTGTGTGTGTGTGTGCGTGTGCAAGAATAAAATTACCCCAGAAGGGAAGAAATGGAGAAGGGGGGAGAAGGGGAGAAGAGTGGAGCAAGAAATTAGCCAAAGAAACTCGATGGCACACTTTTATTAGCTTTACAATCACATATGCATGCGATGGACATGAGGTGTTTATGAAAAGTTGTCAAACCGAAAGAGGAAGATTACAGAAAATGGAACATAAACACTCAAACAGTAGAGTAGGTAGTGGGTGGCTAAAACAAACAACGAGAGTAAAGTAGTAGTACTACTAGGCTAGAGACTAGAGACTAGTAATCCTCAGGAGCCAAGGGCTGGTGAGTGTGGTGGGGGGTCTCTGTTGGTATCACCATGTACTCATATATGATAGCTGCCAACCCACCTCCTATAAATGGTCCAACCCAGTAGATCCAGTGGTTCCTCCATCTCCACCCTACCAGTGCAGGCCCGAATGCCCTTGCTGGGTTCATGGATGCCCCGTCAAAAGGCCCGCCCACCAGGATATTTGCCCCAACAATCAGTCCAATTGCCAGTGGTGCCATAGTTCCCAAGCTACCCCTCTTGGGATCAATGGCAGTAGCATACACGGTGTAAACTAACCCAAATGTCATCACAATCTCTAGTATTAGCCCATGCCACTCGCCAACACCAGAGGCCATGCTGAACGCCACTGTCCTCTGAATAAATCAATTTAATGAATTAATTAACAGCAACCAAGCTAATTCTTTGGCCAAAAAAAAACGGCAAGCTTGTTTTGATAATTCATTAGTTACCATGCCATTTGTGACAAGCCTTAGCAAAAGGGAAGCCACAATAGCCCCAAGGAGCTGAGCAACCCAGTAGTAAAGGGCGCGAACAACAGAGAGCCTTCCACCAATAAGTGCACCGAAGGTTACAGCAGGGTTGACGTGGCCACCAGATACGTTAATGCTGGTTGAGACGGCCGAAAATAGAGAGAAGGCATGTGCAAGAGCTATGGCTATCAGCTCAGCTGCTGATGTGCCGCTATCCTTGTAAATCTTCCCTGCCAAAATTAATTAGTTGCCAAAAAATAATAATAATTAAACTATAAGCGGAGGATCAGGTATTTGCATATGTAGAAATTAACTTTTATTAATTGAGGGCATGCCTGATGTAGATCTGTACAAGAATAGCAAGGAAGCATGCATATTAATTTTATAGAGCTGCTAATTGTCAGACAGAATGATTTAATTTGCTGATCATGAAGGTTATTTATATGCAACAATAAGCTAGGTTGGTTGATTAGGACTATTCTGTGCACTATATCCACACAGAGATATATATATATATATATATATATATATATATGTACCAAGTGCGAGAACAGAGCCTTCCCCAGCAAAGACAAAGATGAAAGTGGCAACGAATTCAGCTAAAGTGGCTCTCATGGAGTCAGGGTGGGTGGCCTCGTCGGCCCTCCCAAAGGCATATCTCCGAGGTGGCATGGTGCAGGCAATTATCAGCACTCTCTTTCTTAATTACGACTACGTACTTGAACCTTTCCCCAGGAATAGTAATATATGATCTGCCACTTGCAAGTTGCAGGTTGAAGGCTGCCGGTTGCTTATAATAATTAAGCTAACTTTACTTGGCTGGCTAGCTACTTTAGCAAACAACGAAATCAACATGAAAGGAAGAATCCAGATCTCTAGAGTCGAGAGAGAGAGAGAGAGGTGATGAGGGTCTTTGCATGTTTGAAATGTGGAGGCCCTTAGTCTTAAATTAGCCAGGAGCGCTTGTATTCACCTGGGACACTTGGGCAGTCGCTATGCAGGAATAGTGACACGTAGGGATCATGTGTAAGCTGGTAAATCGTACTAAAAATGTCTTGGAATATGGAATGGCATCATCCGAAACGGTCTCTGTCTCTTTTGCACTTTTTGAATTCATCCTTTTGCATGCCTTCATTCTATTTAGTGTATATTTGTTAGGTGTGTGTTTTTATTTGAAATGTGCCGATGATGTTAGTAGTGAAATTATTTTTTATTTTTTTAAGTTTTTGACATGGGATTTTATATTGTTCAATAATTAGTATAGTCTAAGCTACATATTTGCGAGAAGATTGTAGCTCAAGTGATTAAGAATAATTATTTTTGTATTCAAGGTCTCATGTTGGTTTCCTCCCTCCTGAATATCGATTGTATAATAATTTTTTTTTTTTTAAAAAGCTTACAGGCTATATATAGCGCTAAGTAACCTATAGTGAGGGATTCGTAATTAGTTAATCTTTTATCGAGTCATTCTTTGATTTGGCAAAGAGAAAAGTATCTCTATTTGTTTAGGGAGTTGATTAGGGTGCACCAGTTTCTTCTTAATTTGATTTGGCACCAGTTTCTCCTAATTGTGTCCATGTTTTAGGTCTTTGACATTCCCTTAGAAAAGATAAAAAAGATAAAAAAGATAAAAAGGGAAAGCCCTTTGCCTTTCCTCCTTGGTTGCGTATGGCTCTTATATTTAGGCTCATTCTTCTTATCGATAGATTTTTGCTTGCTTTTGAAGAAAATAAATGGTCTCTTCTTCAGTGAAACCGGATAAGACTAATGACTCAATGATATTCTTTTGACAGGTAGTGGAGCTAGTTGTGTCAAAATTACAATCAGACAAGTGATAAATTTGTAGGAAAATAGATAGGCGTTCAAATAAATAGATAGGTTTGATAGTTGATCACGATCAACACTAATCCAACTGAAGACTAGAGACTAAACCAAATGTTACAAATAAAAATACTATTACTCACCTCACCTTTCCCGCCTTACTATAAACTGGATTTAATTAAATTAAACATTCATCTTTTTTTTTTTCTTTTTTCTAAATTCTGCCAAACGAATCATTGAAGTTGTCTAACTCGGCGGGTCATGCCTAGGAATATATATTCATAGCCATGGAGGCCTGGACTGTACGTACTAGTTAATTATCTATCATGGCTCGAAGAGCTCGTAATACAGGAAAGGAATATGAAAAATAATCATTGATCCAATCCCTTGGATCTTCTTCAGTCAATCTCTTCTATTCTTGTCAACACTTGAATCATTTTTGGCCGCTTCTCCGGTGTCAAGTCTGTACAGTCTAGTGCAATCTTGGTGAGCTTCAGCATCTCATCATGGTCTTCCTTTGCTGCCAGTATCTCTACATCCAGAATATCTGTGGACCAGTCATTGTTCACCACCATTCTAACCCAATCAGAAAGATCATCCATCGTTTCATCATTTCCCGGTGAGATTTCACCTGGGATCCTGCCAGTAATGACCTCCAATAGGATTATACCAAAGCAATAGACATCGGATTTCTGTGACAACTTCTTCCCTTGAGCAAACTCGGGTGACTTGCCGATGGCTAGATCTTCATTGTACTTTCGAGAGGGCACGAGTGGTAAGAATCCGAAATCTGTAAGCTTCAAATGGTAGGTTTGGCTGTTTCGCTGGATGACTAGTACATTAGACGATTTCAGGTTGGCATGAGGGACCTTATGTGAAGGCAAGGATTGGTGAAGGAATGTGAGACCCTTTGCTATGTCTTTGATTATTGATAGTCTTGTTGCCCAATCCAAAGGTACTCTTCCAACTCCTCTGTTCTCTAGCATCGGATCCATGCATGCACCCAAATTAATTAAGATATATTTGATACCAACGTACTTGAATTTATATATATTATTCTTGTGATTTTCATGCAATATTTTTAACTATTAATTATATTTGTATGTATATATAGAAGATAGCTAGCTTGCTAATTAATGGGAGAGAATATTACTTATTGAAACTGACCATGTAAAAGTTCAAACAAAGTGCCGCTAGACTCAAACTTAGAGATGACCAGCTTCTCCTCCTTGGAATAGTAGAAAGAGAGAATCTGTACAAGGTTTTCATGCCTCATATTCCCTAGCAATTGCATCTGTTGGGTAAATTCCTTTTTGCTCAACTCATTCATGTTTTTAAGTCTCTTCACCACCACAACAGGACCCGATTCCAGTGTTACTTTGTATGTAGTGCCTAGTTTCCCCTTGCCCAACACTTGTGCAGATGCCCTTAGTAAATCATCCAGGTCAAAAGCTGCTGGCATTTCCTTGTCAAAAAAATCCAACTCAACCCTCTTTTCAGGATCCCCCAAGCTCTCCAAATGAGGCATTTTCGTTTGTGCCCACCCTGAAGTACCATCTCCTATTTGTATTTGGAGACAAACGAAAGCGGAAGAAGCAAAAGACACAAAATTTTAAATGCAGAGACTACGCCAACTTTAAAGTCACATGAATACTATATAAAAAGATGCAATTAATTATTGGGACATGATAGGATCAATGTTAATGCATACGTACCTGTCTGTTGTTCCTCCTTTGCTGCTTGCTTTCTATGCACCTTCCTGGAATAACTTAAGGAAACAAATATGACAAGAAACAGAACCAGCGCTGCAGCAGCCACGATCAAAGCAAAACTCCATTCTTGGAGATTGTTCTTCTTCTTGGGTGGAATAATATTTGGGGAAAGGGGTGAAGGAGATGGCGCAACGACTACTGGAGGCGCAGGTGGACATGATGTTTCCAAAGGACTCCCACAAAGATTTGAGTTATGATCGTAGGAGCTTTTGGGGAACTTCTGTAACACAGCAGTTTGAGGAATCGGACCCTCAAGATGATTATAAGAAACATTAAATGCTCTCAAGGTGGGTTGGTCAAAAGGTGGAATGTGTCCATCTAAATAATTGCTCTGCAACTCTAGCACTCTGAGGTTAGGCAATTCAATATACTCCAAAGGAATTGAACCCCAGAAGCGGTTGTAGGACAAAACCACATATTCCAAGTAGACAAGGTTTGTGAGGTTTGGAACAGGGCCGGAGAGTGTTGTTTCTAAGGCTAAGTTTGCTCAAGAAAGTTATGTTATGTAGAAATGCACAAGGTGGAAGGGAACCTGCTAGCTGAATTCCTTGCAGGACAATGTGAACAATATGCCAATTTGAACAAGCAATGCCAGCCCATCTGCTGCTGTTATTGATACATGGAGGACCAGTCCAATTCCCGTGCAAATCTGAGTTTGAGCTTAGAGAATCTCTCAGCTTCAATAGTGCTTCTCTTTCTTCTGGGTAGTATTCATCAATTTCGGAAGATACCGATGCAACGAAATTCATGGTTGATAATGGATTCAAAAAAATCAACATCATAACAACTAGTAGTACTAAAACGTATTTAGGCAAATTCATGATGATGGATGGATCATATATGGGATTAATGGCAAGAAGCAGCAGGTAAGACAGACATAGGTATTGGGGAAGGAAAGATTAAATTAAACTTGAATCTCTACTACTCTACTCTAGCTCTGGGCACGTCTCACAATATTTCTTAATTTATTAATTTTATGACAGTTTGACGAAGTGTGCAAGGGGGTTGCAAATATCCGCCTGAAACGTATTACAGATAGATTACAACAAAGAATCCGGCATATTTTTTAAACAAAGTGCCAGCTTTTAGACTAGTTTAGTTTTTTAGCCCCCATTTTCTCAAGGATTAATTTGTAGGCACTGCCACTGGCAGGCAAGGCAGTATATTATTCAAGTTCAAAGGTATATTATTTGTATATGGTTGAAATTCTCATTCTTGTTTTATATTAAACTTCGTGAGGAGCAAGGAATTATGTCAAAGGCCGTGGGAAGAAATGCAGTGTCGTTGCCCCAAGACCAAGTTGTCAATATTCCAATTACAGCGCGGTTGTAGCCGGTAGGTTATCTTGTCGGTGGGTCTGTGTTTTTTGGACAATGTTGTCATACCATGATTATAGGGAATTCTTCAATAAATATTTATATTAAAGATTGATTACATATTTCTAATTTCGGTCATTGAATTGTCTTCATTATATGTGTTAATAGATTTGATATGCAATCCAACTATTCATATTAGAAATATGTAACTAATCTTTAACATAAAACACTTATTACAGAATCTCCCCCTATGATTAGGTAGTGAAATTAAACTTAGCAGCCCTCCGCCAAAAAAATCACATCTTAGCCTGCCCACCAACAACTCATCCCAGCCAAGCTCATCAAATCAAAGAGGGTTTTCCCATTCCATTCTCCAGCAGCCCGCAGCGTTCTTTTCTGTTTCGGAGCAGCCCGAAGCGTGAACCTAGGCATATTATTAAGCTTTAGGTTTTTGGGGTTCTTCTTCATTCTTCAACTATCCCTCTTTTGGCTCGCAGTAGGAAATATTAGTCACTCCCACAGTCCCAAACTAGCCTGTTTAGAAGTTCCTTATTCAAGAAATTTGAGGCTTGTTTTGCTCCTGAAAGGTATTTCTTCTTTCAGATATGAGTTTCCCGGGTTTTCCACCTAAGTGATTCTAGCTTGAACATGTACTATGAGTTTCGACTGTAATAAAATAGATTTGTTGGGAATTTTTTTTTCCTTCGGTTCTGTGGATTTATGGCATCAATTTTGCCTTTTGGAAAACAAATTGTATACTTTTGTTTTTTGGTTTCATTCGTTCCTGATGATATAATGGTGAGTTTGAGAATTGTAGGTTTCTAGTCACAAGCTTATGCTTTGAGAAGCAAGAACTTTAAATAATGAAAAGTCATTTTTTTGTGTGGTTTTTTTTACAACAACGGTAGGTTCAATTGCTTTGGTTACTGGTTTTCTCTGGTATAGTGATAGGTACCAGTACAGAGTAGTGCAAAATAGTGGAAAAGAAGCAAACAAAATAAGTAATTGGCAAAGTTCTACATATCTTTCTCATTGATGCGGTAGCATTTTATACAAGAGTTTGTTAGGGTCAGCCTGTAGGCAGCCACGTAAGAAAAGGTAAACAACTAATCCATAAGGATAGAATGGCTAAAGTAGCCTTTGAGGAAAGCATAATGGTAACGGGTAGTGACTAGGCTGGTAGTTATCCGTCCATGAGGACCAGGGGTTCCATCAATTCCTACCCCCTTGAGAAGGAGCATGTCCTCAGACGACAAATGAGGGAAAGCGAGCCAGTATGTCATCTACGATTTCCCAGGTGGCGTCGGCCTGGGGTAGACTAACCCATTTGATAAGCCATTGAACAACTGGAGAATTGCTTTGTTTGATGAGACAATGGTCAAGGACTGATTTAGGCAGCCATGGGAATTCGTTGCTGGCAATGGTAGATGGAAGATTAGGGGAGGGAAGAATGTTCTTACCTAATTTAAGCTTTAAGAGGGAGACATGAAAGACAGGGTGAATTTTGGCGAAAGGAGGTAAGCGTAGGCGATACGCAGTTTTGCCAATGCGTGCTTCAACCTAATATAGGCCATAGTATTTGGGGGATAACTTGAAATTTTTTGGGGCAGCAACTGAGGTCTGTCGGTAAGGTTGAATGCACAAATAAACCCAATCACCAATATTGAATTTGCGCTCTGTGCGGTGTTGATCAGCATAAAGCTTCATGCGGTTCTGAGCTTGGAGCATGTTGGTGCGAAGGGAAGCAAGGAGTTGGTCACGCTACTATAAGATTTGGTCCACTACTTGAACCAAGCTTGTGCCTTGACGGTATTGGGGGACGGTTGGAGGAGGAACACCGTAGAGAGCTTGGTAAGGGCTCATTTTGATGGCAGCTTGGAATGTGGTGTTGTACCACCACTCAACCCACGGGAGCCAATGAACCCAAATAGAGAGTTTGTTGTCAACGAAACAACGTAAGTAATGTTCTATCGTGCAATTAAGAACTTCAGTCTGACCATCACTCTGTGGATGATAGAAGGAGCTATGGCATAGTTGCATTCCTTGAGCCGTGAAGAAAGAGTCTCAGAAATTGGAAATGAACACGGGATCATGACCATTGACAATAGTTTTTGGCACGCCATGGAGTCGAAAATCTCCTTGATGAATATGTCAGAAATTTTTGCAGCTATAAAGGGATGAGTTAGAGGAACAAAATGGCCATATTTTGTGAGTTGGTCGACAACGACTAATAAGGCATTCTTGCCAACAGACTTTGGGAAACCCTTAACGAAATCAAGGGAAATGTCATGCCATACACCGTGAGGAATAGGAAGAGGTTGTAAGAGACCAGGGGATCTAATAGCTTCATAGTTGTTTCGCTAGCAAACATCACAAGAGGCGACAAAGAGTTTGACATCTCGTTTAATTCCATGCCATAAAAGCAAACAAGTAATACGTTTGTAAGTGCATAGAAACTCGAAGTGGCCTGCCACAGGAGAAGAGTGAAACTCTGTGAGAATCTTGAGACACCAAGGTGATGTGCGTAGCACAAAGATACGATTCTGGTACAACAAGAGTTGATTCTGAAAAGATAAGTCAGCGGGCACCTTGGTGTTGGTACTGATAGCATTTAGAATGGAAATCGTATCAGGATCGGAAGTATATAGGGCTTGAATGTCAATAATGCTATCAAATGATGGAGCAGAGATCGCAAGAAGGGAAACATATTCGGACTGACGAGACAGAGCGTCAGCAGCTTTATTCAGACTCCCAGCTCGATATTCAAAGGTGTAATTGTAGCCAAGCAACTTGGCAAGCCATTTGTGTTGTGCGGGTGTGGTAATATGTTGATCATGAAGGTGGCGCAAAGTTTGGTGGTCAGTGATGATTTTGAAGTGGGAGTCGATGAGGTACGACCGCCATTTCTCCACCGCAAAAAGGATGGCCATCATTTCTTTTTCATATGTGGACAAGGATTGATTTCGAAAGGAGAGGGGCTTTCTGAGGTAAGCGATGGGGTGATGGTTTTGGGATAGTACAACACCAATGCCTATGGACTAGGGGTTCCATCATATACGGCTTTTGTCCTCTCTTTTTTTGGTGTTTTTTTTTTTTTTTTTTAACAACGGTAGGTTCAATTGCTTTGGTTCTGGTTTTATCTGGGATAGGGCTTTTGTTATTGACATAGAGATTATCTGGGACTTGCTCTGTATGGTATCTCTCCTTTCTGATTTGAATTTCTTACATTTACAATAATGTAAAACCACGACGCCATATAAAAACTTCGTGGTTTTATAGAACATGACGGATGTTATATAATCGTTGTAGTAGGATGCCTAATACACTGAATCGTGTTGGGTTGTCGGTTGCTTTTTAGACGGAGGAAAATAATTCGGGATTTAGCTAAAAGCTGAGAACTAGTAGAAAGTGATATTTTCATTGTACAATAAAACTTAATAAATGACGTGCGGAAAAAATCGGAAATTGATAATCAAGATTATGACGGCACCGGAGGGTTAAAGTTCTAAAGGCCTGCACCTTTTCAAAAAATTATCTCTCTCAAATGCCCTGATGAGTAGGGGTGGGCATCAATCCGGCTGAGCTGATGAAACCGGCCGAACCAAACCATAATTATCGATTTGGTTTGGTTTTGACCAAGAAAAAGTCAAACGGTTTAAAAACTAAACCGAACCATACATAGTTTGGTTTTGAGCTTTTATAAACACCAAACCAGACCGTTTATGTATATAGTTATTTATTTATATTTTATTTTACATGTGTAATACTCTAATTAATAAATATATATATACATATATATATATATATTTGAATTGAGCTATATTAGTTAGTGAAATATGAAGTTTTATGACATTTTGAGCTTTAGGATGGTTTCGTACTCTAGAAAATGATTTATGTATGAAGCAAGTTGTGAATTTTTTTGTTATAATTGGGCTAACAATGTTGAAAAAATGCAAAACAAAAGAGAATTGGGCTTAGGCCCAAACCGGCCAAATCAAACCGAACCAATTCGTCTTAAATTGGTTTGGTTTGGTTCAGTTTCCTTTATAACTTTCTCCAAACCGAATCAAACCAAACCGTCATATTATAATTGATTCGACCGTGATTTTGAAGTGAAACCAATCTAATCCGAACCGTGCCCACCCCTACTAATGAGGCAATTTTCTTCATCCAAATAGAGGGTTAAAATTCTAACAACCCGCACATTTTCAAAAAACCATGTCTCTCCGATGAGGGAGGGAGAGATAAAGGGTATGAAACCTGTTACATTAAAGTTTTACCACACCCCCCCCCCCCCCCCCCCAAAAAAAAAAAAAAGTCTTACTCCTTTGTCGCGAACGTTTGCGAAAAACCCCTCTCCCTCAACTCTCTCGCATCTCCCAAACACCATCTCCCTCGTGCTATCCAGGTCACATCTCTCAACTCGTCTGATCTATCTCTATCTCTCTGTCCTTACTCTCTATGCTATCCTATGTGGGCTTGTGTCTCTCTCCACTCAAGTCCTCAACCCAGTCTCATAATACGAAACGCTCTCCCTCGCTCCTTTGCTCTGTCCGCATTCAATAGTGTATTCTTAGAGCAAAATTCCCAATTCTTTGGGGTTTTTACTGTGAACTTATTACCGCAAACCTTCGCAACTCTAATTCCTGGCTTTCTGAGGCCAAAGTAACCAGATTTTTCAGGTATTGCTTTTTTTCATTTCCCTGCACTATCTCTTCATTGTTAGGGTTCTGGTTTCGATTTCGACAGAAGGTGCTCGAATTCGTTTCTGGGATATTTATCATTTTCCTTTAAATTTTGATAGTAGGTTGGTTTTCACTTAAGATTTGATGCCTAAGTCTGATTCTCAGCACATTTGTATTGGGTGTTCGCGGATTATGTGTCTTCCATTCATAAGTTCCCGGCATAATATTCTCAATAATAATATATACCCCGTTTTCGAAAGTTTATTTTTTAATTTGTAGGGATTTTAGGTTCGTTTATTTCAAATGCGTGCAGTTAATTTAATTCTTCTTGTGCAGTGCAGTCCTTAGTTTAATTGTTTGTTTCAGAGGTACAATTTGAGAGTGTTTGAGTCGCATTGTGGTCTCTGAGGGATTAAATCCTTAAAGTAAATGACGCAACCTGTTCTAAATTGCATGTCTGACATATATGTAATATGTTCTGTTTCAAAATTTTGAGATTTTATTTCTTTTACTCTCTTTTTTGTCTTTTAATGTTATTTTCCCCATGGTTGCTGACCAATAATTACTTTCTTATGTTCTCTTTCTGGTTCCTGCTTGCTTTCTCTGTCTTAATAACTAAATTCTTGGAATTCTAGCTTTCTGTTTCCAGCTTTTGGAGGTTTGCTATTTGGGTATGACAGTGCTTCACTTGTAGTGGTTTGTTTTTTCTATTGTTTTGATGCTCATTAATTTAATAAGATCAAGTTGTTATATTTTGAATCTTACTCAATTTGCTCCTGTGGCATTTGCAAACTTGCAGTCTGTCTCCCAAAGTTCACCAAGCATTTATCAACAATCACAAATTACATTATTTTGATGCAGGTTAGCAGTTCCCTATTTAGAGCTTCTTTTGGTTCCCTCCTTGTCTACTCAACTGCTGATTTCCTTGGTGTGCATTTTGCTTTGCATATGTACTTTATCATGAGAGTTGGAGCTTGATCCAATTTTTGCATATGTACTTTATCACCGTTGTCTATTGCGATTTTTGTAGTAGTGTTAAAGACCACCCCGCCAGACAATCTTGGCTCCGCCCCTGGGTCCCATAACTAGAACTGACCTTAGATAAAATTCCTAGGGGCATGTTGGGATTGGAGGTGTTAGGCCTAGGCCTCATGTGTTTGGCCTTCACATATGTTATATCATATGGATCTTTGGGAATATAATAGACCTTCATATACCTTTTATGTTTCTAGGGAATATTGCGTAAATTACGTTTGCCTTCCAAAATGCTTTAACTTACAAACTCTGTATGTTCCAGTCGGTCAAGAGTTATATAGCTTAAACTATTGATGATTGTTTGAATTGGTATATTTGGTTATAAATTCAATACTTTAGAATGAATATCTCCTCACACACCCCCAACACCTAAATATTGTAATAGAAGAAGATTATTTTTAGTGTTGTCATGTATTTTGTTTCCTTTAGACGGGTATTATTCATTCTGAATCTCTCTCTCTCTCTCTCTCTCTCTCTCTCTCTCTCTCTCTCTCTCTCTCTCTCTCTCTCTCTGTGTGTCTCCTGCAGAAAAGTTTGTTCATTAACAGTACTGCAGAGAAGATTCAGAATTGAAATATGTCCAGTGGCCCTGGTCTTGAGTCACTTGTTGATCGTATGGAAAATCTTTACTATCCATTATTACTTCCATCAAATATCAATGTTGTTGATTACTATGCATGAATATAGTTTTTGTATCCTATACCCAAAGTTTTAGGGAGATTCACTATTATACCCAATTTAGGAGCCCAAATTATTAAAAAAACCCTATATGAAATGAATTTTAGAAACACACCCAAAGTCCATTTACAACATAACAAAAAGGCCTTTAACTTCTTTTAAATTACAAAACTGCTATTGATTTATTAAAACAAACACAATCCCAAAACGTCATAAAAAAAGCCCAAAACACTCAATAGGGCATTAAAGTAATTTAATAATCAAAATTAAATTAATAGGGCCAGCTGTCATTTTTTGGGTTTTTTTTGGGTTTGTTTATAGAAATTAAATTATATAGGGTTTATTTATAGTTTTAGTGCTAGGAATGGGTATATGACTAAATATCTCAAATTGTTACCCCATTTAAGGCAGGGCATGAGCCTAGGCATTATGCTGTGAGCATTTCAGATCTCTCTCTCTAACTGTTTATAGCATTTCTATGTGCAGAAACAATTTCAGTTATCACAAATGATGGACGGAATATTGTGGTATATTATACACTAATACTCTAATGCACCTTTTACTTCTTATTGATCGAATTAGTTTTACTGACAAATTTTTTTTTTTTTTTTTTTTGGTTTCTAATTCAGGGAGTCTTGAAAGGCTTTGACCAAGCTACGAATATCATTCTCGATGAATCTCATGAACGTGTTTTCTCTACAAAGGTTTGCATCTTGACCGTAACATTTGTTATTTTCCTCAGGACATTCAGTATCTTAAGTTTCAATTGGTGCAACTGTGTTTCCTCTCTACTGCCTGACACCCTGCTCATGGGGGTATTGTTGCCAAAGTACCATATACAAAACATATACTCGTTTTATTGTCCCACTGACACTGGTAACTTCTTGTTATTTCTGATTGGCAGGAGGGTGTTCAGCAACTCGTGTTGGGATTGTATATAATCAGAGGTGACAACATGTAAGTGTCAAGACTTTATTCTATTTACATTAGTTTCCCATTGGTTGCGGGAAGTGAATTGGATTGAATTAGACTTTGTACTTCCTATAAATATGTATCCTCCAATTGTTGCAGAAGCATTGTTGGGGAACTAGATGCAGATCTTGATTCTACTGTTGACTGGTCGAATATGAGAGCCTATCCCCTCAAGCCTGTCATCCACTGATTCAGCATGAAAGCCATGGAGCGGTTGTGGACTCGATAGGTTGTGACCTACCAAATAAATTTCATAGCATATGAGTGATTCAATGAAGCAGAATAGGTATACAATTATGGAAATCCGGGTTTGCTATATCCATGCATAATAGGTTTCAAAAGGTGTTTCCCAGTATCATTTTCTTAAACACTGATTCAATGAAGCAGAATTATCATCATGAATCTATCTATTTGCAACTTTTGGATTCCTTCGATCCCCACTATTTATATTTTTTTTAACCGATGTTTCTATTTTCCATTCAATGTTTCTATTTTTAGTGAATGGGTTCTGTCTTCAGAAAGTGAATGAATGATTTTTTTTTTTTTTGCTACTAAAGATCTAGTCTTGACTATCCCTTCAAAGTTGACCGGTTCTGAAATTGTATGTATTAAAAAAATCTTCATTCATTTTGTTCTTGAAGAAACCACGTTCATTATGAACTCTGAAATTCGAATTCTAAATAACTGGACAGGACTAAACTCGCTTCATGCTTGAAGGAGGTTGAGGTTCCACCGCAAAACCAATTGGCAAATTGGCGATGGGGAGTAGCCCAACACCTTATGCCCTTGTAAGGTTTTCTAACTTTTCAATGTGGGATATTTTTACCTTTACATTCTCACAATGATAAGCCAATGCACTAATTAATGGACTTGTATAATGCACTAATTAAAGGACTTGTATAGTGGAGGCGGAATTTTCACAACATATTTAACCATATATGATGTATGCAACTACGTAGTTGTTGAAAATCATAGGACTCTATTGCTCCACCCCTAAACCTATGTTGCACCGATACGGATACGAGTACGGCGATACGATACGATACGATACGATACGCCAATACGGCAAATCTCCAAAAAATAGGATACGGATACGGCACCGATACGGCGATTAAAATAATATATATATTTAAAAATAATATAACTGGAAAATTGACGTATCGATGCCGTATCGCAACCGTATCGAGGACGTATCGGATCCGTATCGAGAAGTCAACATGCCATATAAGTCAACGATACGCCACGTGGCGTATCGGATACGTATCGGAGCCGTATCGGTGCCGTATCGTATTGGAGCCGTATCCGATACGAGCATACCCCTCCAAACTGACGTATCGGTGCATCTGAGCCCTAAACACAGTTAAACAGTCCATCGCTCCCTTCTTTTGGATGCTAGACAAAGATAGCTAACAAAAAAACAAGCACAAAATTAGATAGCAAGCGAGCTAAACTTGAGAAGGAGAAGCGAAACTGCAAAACCTTCATATTTTCCGTGCTTACCATTTCGTGACAGCTAGCTAACCATTAAGACTGATCCTCCACAACTAAACAAACTTAGGAGCAATTACCGAATGTTAAATCTGGCTATAAATATCTCTCCCTCTATTCTCCTCCTTTTATATCTGTAAGTTTGAAACACATATAATGGCTTGTCATCAATGTCCCAATGCCAATATCTGGTGCTTTGTTTTGGGCCTTTTCATCGCCATTGCCAGCTTCGTCCCAAACCCGAGTTTCGCTAAGAAAACCAAAGTTGATGGCTTGAAATTGAACGTGATCGATGGTTGCTGGAGATGGAACTCTGATTGGAGAAGGAACCGCCAGGAACTTGTGTTATGCTCGGTGGGATTTTCTGGGAAGATGAGCAACAACATAGGAAGAGATATCGTATACTATCAAGTCATGGACCCAAGTGACAATGCGTTAGACCCCAAACCTGAAACTTTGAGATATGGGGCTACCATCATCAGAGGGAAAAAGTGGATCACCTTCCAGAGGGACATGCGCATTAGGCTTGAGAAACCACTTCTCATTAGTAGCTTCACTGCCATTGACGGAAGAGGTCCTAGCGTTCGCATTGCTGGTAATGCATGCTTGGTGGTCTTTAAGGTACGTAATATAATATATATGCGTCCAAGTGTTCATCTTATACATCAGTTTTCTTCTGAGTCAGAGCGCGTTCATAGAAGGGAATGATTTTTCTTTTCCTTTTTGGGAAATTGGTAGATCATTTTAATATTTTTGGTTCGACCATATATATATATATATATATACACATCAGGCAAGCAATATAATCATCCATGGCCTTCGAATCCACCACTGCCGTTCCCAAGCACCAAGCTTGGTTATGGGTCCAGATGGAAAGAAAATGCCACTGGGGCAGGTTGATGGAGATGCAGTCAGGTTGGTTACCGCATCAAAGGTTTGGATAGACCACAATACACACTATGATTGCGAGGATGGTCTTCTCGATGTTACTTGTGGATCTACCGATATCACCGTCTCCAACAATTGGTTCAGAGACCAAGACAAGGTCATGCTTCTGGGCCACGATGATGGCTATTTTCGGGATAAGAACATGAGGGTGACCGTAGTGTACAACCATTTTGGACCTAACTGCAACCAAAGAATGCCAAGGTGCGTATTAATTAATGAGCTGCTTTTCGAGGGGCTTAATTAATTTACTGCTAAATAGGCTACCTTTACTTTTCAACCGCTCTCTAGCTATTACTATAAGCAAAGTACGTAATATATACCTGTACAGAACTTGAGTGTTATGTATACATGCAGGATTCGTTACGGATATGCACATGTCGTGAACAATCTCTACAGAGAATGGTCGCAGTATGCCATTGGGGGAAGCATGAACCCTAGCGTTAAGAGTGAAGCCAACCTCTTCATTGCACCAAAATCGAGAAACAATAAAGAGGTAATTAACTCAAATGTATATATATATATATTAAGAATATATATAGCTAGCTACTAATAATAAAGTTCGAATGCAATGCACAGATCACTTGGAGGAAGGACAGCATTGGAAACAAAGAATCCTGGAAGTTTTACTCGGTAGGAGATATCTTTGAAAATGGGGCTTCTTTCGTCAAAACATGTGCCGGCAGAGCAAAGCCAAACAATAACGGAGAACAAAATTTCCCAGTTGTTAATGCCAAATCTGTCCGCTCATTGACAAGGTCATCTGGTGCTTTAAAATGCATCAAAAGATCCAGATGCTAATTAAGTCTTACGCCCATCATGTGTTGTGGAGATATGACATGTATAAACATGCCTGCACCTCAACAGAAATAACTCTGTTACTTTTTACTTTTTCGCAAAGATTGCATTCAACAAATCTAGTCTTGATAAATAATAATTAGCCCCCTGATCATGTATGGCCAAACTGATCTGCCTAGCTAATAACATGTAATTAAGCAGACAAATTGTCCGCATACCATAAATAAAGGGTGGAGAGAGAGGCCCCCAACTTGTAAGGGGATAAATTGTGTTTATAAAAGGTACTAATGGGTTGGCCCTGAGGCCCCCAATTTTTCATTTTTACTTTATGTCACAAACAGTAAACTTAAACAGCCAGACTAGAGGAGGAAGTGGGGAAACAATCTAGAAAATCCTTTTGTTGGAAGATAGCAGTTCATGATCTTTTATTAGTGATAGGCTTTAGTTATAAGATTTTTTGTCCCTCATAAATCCCAGGATCGGCTGTGTTTAGTGGAGCAACATTCATTTCTGTATTATTATATATTTTGAACTCTTTGTTGTACCACAAAAGTCACTTTAATTACACACATATTTGAATACGAAATAAAATAAATGGATAACTCCATATCCTTGCACTGTTCACGTCGATCGTCTAGTTAAGCAAATCTGGAAGCCGTTCACTAAACGAGCTGAGGGAAAGAAGGACATCCGATCTTCTTTAAGCTGAGTCCATCTGATTGCAATCCATATATAAGGTTTTTAAGTGGGAATTGTACGTACGATGACCAAGAACAATGAAAGATTTCAGGAGAGTGCATGCATGGATAGTTTTTCAAACAGCTTATTCGTGATCGTGATTGTATAATAACTTCGTAAGCTTTAAATATTGAAATGTATGTATAAGAATTACCTATATGTTGTCACAAAGTAATGAAGGAAAAGGGTAATCTGAAGGCGAGCCAAATCAGCTCCTGGACAGAATCTGGCTCCTCCTCCGAAGGGTGCAAAAAATGAGCTACTTCTCCAATTTCTTTTCTCCTACTCAGAAAATATGACATACGTACATGTTTGTTTGTTTTTTTTTTAACATATATATAAAAAAAGATCAGAACACCATTAACGTTTGTAATTAGAGGTCACTAACCTGATTTTCAAGGTCCATCCATCTCCATGGATTGAAGGTGAGGGCTTCATTGTACACATTTTCATCCAAATGAACTGCTGAAAGGAAGGGAACCACAAAGCATCCTTTTGGAATAATGTAGTCTACCCAAAAACATTATGACAAAGAGTTAATTATACGTAAGTGGCTCGATACAAGTTCATTTAAGGTATTGACTTAAGGTAGGAACAATAGACGACAGAGTCGTGGACTCTTATATAGGACTTGCCTTGCGACACAACAAATATATATATATATATATATGCCTAAATACACAATTGTAAAGTTTCTTGAAGAGTCCATAATACGATACGACCATTTCCTGGTTTTATAGATGATATGATGTCTTTATTAATAAGAAAGAGAGAGGATGAAGATATATACAAAAAGAGATCAAACTACCTTGGTACTCAACGTCTTCTTTTGCCTCCCTCATTAACCAAATTGCAATTCCCCCAAGGCGAAGTGTTTCATCAATGACCTGTACATATTGAAGATTACTTAGGTATCTAGTACACACACATCATATGCTATCAATTAAAAAAAGGATAATTTTACAATTGTAGCCCTAAGTTAATTTCAGAATATTGTTTCAGCTTGGAGTTTTCTTTTCTTTAAATTAAAGTTGAGGAAAGATTAAATCTCGAATATGAAATCATGGCATGTGACTAGTTTTTCTATTTGGTGATACTTACACATTGTGTAAAAGACATTGCTTTATAATCCTGCCATGTAAGCATTTCTTCTGCAACAAATTTGTCTTGTTCATCCTGTCATGATCATAATTTCTACATCAAGGGATCTTAATTTCAAAGAGAAAGGATAAGATATTTTGACAGTATACATGTTTAGATTAATTGAGATATATGTGATTTGAGTGACCTTACTTTTAGGGGCATTCTACAAGAAGTAAATAACAAGTAGAGCTTCAACAAAATATGCATATATGGTCATGATGACTTGCTTCGTATTGTTTAAGAAAATTAGATTACAATATGCCCTCATTAGCAGCAAAAACCGTAAGACGATCAGGAATGGTAAAGTTGAGTATAAGTACCACCAATTGTTTCATTGCTCTGGGACAATGAGTAAGGAAATAGACTGCAAACAGCATTGTTTTAGCAGTCGTTTCATTCCCAGCAAAGAGAAGATTGATAATAAAGTCTGCTACAGCTTCATCAGGTAAGCTTTCTTCCTCCAATAATCTCCCAAGCACGCCATTACCAACTTCTGTTGCGCCTTGTTCCCTGTAGTTTTGCATTATCCTATTTATCTTCGTTATGATTTTTCCCCTAGCCTGCGAAACCATTAATTACACATTGATTATCACATTTGTAAAATTTAGTTACTTACTAGTTTGCATGCATAAAGAATCAGAAAAAACCAAACAAAGAACTTCAATTGAGGGATTCCTTCATATATAAGCTTATTTGAGGGACACCCTTGTAGGTGACAGCTCATATATAATTCCAGTGGAAAGTTATTATATGTACGCACCTTCATCGCAGTATGATAAGCAAAACCTCGAAAGTTGATTGGAACAGAGAGACAACCATCAACGAAGTCGGAGAACAATTGAGTCATCTCATCAATCTCTGACTCGCTCGACACTCCCAAAAGTTGATTAACCATTAGATTTATAGACACCTGCAGCATGGTATATTATTTAGGTACGCGATGGAGGAGAATCCTGAAAATCAATATCAGGGGTTGGAACTTGTTACCTTTCTACAAACATCCTGGAGAAGTATTACTTGATTGCTTGGAAAATTGCTCAAAGTTTGAGTCATAACCATTTGAACATTTTCCAAGAAATTAAACTTGAGTTTCTCTAGACGCATCATGTTGGAGGCGATTCGATGGAGTTTCCTTTGTTGCTCTCCATGCACCGTTATCACACCATTTTTCCCTACCAAATCTTTGAAAGATTTTGGATAACTAGACTGGAACAGTTTCCCTTCATTTTGCATTACAAACCGGTTAAAGGTTGGGTCTGCTGATACCACAGACCATTTTCCAAACAGACTGCATGAGAATATCTTGCCAAACCTGTTCAAAATTAAACACAAAGCTTGCATTAATTATATATATAGCCAAACGTTCCAAATTGCAGACTGCAGTGGTAGTGCATACCTTTTGACCTGTTGTTCAACAAAGTGAGGGGGATGGGAACTTGCGACCGCATTGTACCAACTGAAGCTGTCCCCAACTATTGGCCAGCCTCTTCTCCCTGGTGGCAATTTGTATGTGCTTCTCCTGATTACCACCTTGTTTCTTCTCCTAATTAATTTCGCAAGAAAACAAATGAACAGTAGTGTCGTCGAGATCAGAAGCAGGCTGCTCGCTGTGAAAAAGTCTCCCACCATTTCCTATCAGAGCTAGAGAAATTAATAGATTCGGAGGAAGGAGGAAGGAGAGATCAGCTCAAACCTCTCTGCCAGCCAGAAATATTTATCGTTGACGGTAATTAACTTGAACATATATATTATATATGAAGGGAATTCAACCACTAGTCTAGTACAAGTTACAAGTTACAAGTTACAAGTTACAAGACAACACAAACATGATTATATTTATTATTAAAATAAAACAAGAGTAATAATTAATCATTTAGTTGCTGAGCAGGCATCGTTGACGGAACCACGTCGAGTTACAGAGAGAAATTAGATTGCCATCATCCCTTAATGTATTCATAGTCTAGCAGAGGAGGAAAGGAGGCACCCCCACCCCCACCCCCCAATCATGATTCATCATCAGTTTTCTAATGATTATCAATTATTATTATATCTTGCTAGCCTCGACTCTAACTGTTTATTCTTTTCTAATAAACTTGGGAGCCACATGGGTAGAATTCTGGAATGTCCCCTTTTTTGGGGTGCATTATAAGTTTCAATATATATTTTAGCTTGTTCAACTGCAAAAGCATGAATCCAGGTGAGTTGCGTCGTACGTCTTCAAGTTTAAGAACGCACTTAAGTTTGACCACTTGCTCTGTTTATGTGTGTATATATTTTATTCGTATGAACAATCAATAATTATATTGCCACCTTTAAGTCTTTAACACATTTCCAAGCGCATAATCATTCGCCCCAGTTTGTAAGCTCGAGACTCACTTTCTTTGGCTTGGCAGCTCTACTTAATACAAATTATATCAGCTTTGAGCAACGGAACCTTTTATTTGGCTTAAATATTGCCACTTCAAGTTTTAGGTTTTTTTTTTTTTTCCAGGACTTTTAAGTTTTAGGTTAGGTAGGTCAAACTTGTCAATTCATCCAAGAATCAAGGGCCTAAATTTGTGCCATAATTTATCAAGAGGGTGTGGAAATGGTCCTTAGATCGCAATTATATATGCCAGCAAAAACCAGCCAAGCATACTTCTTTCGAGTAGCACGCACCCCATTCCCAAGCTCTCAGCTTACCACTAAACTGTCAAGGTTCTATTTTAATACTTCTATGTCAAATGCAATAATGAGGAGATCATTCAAACCCCTCGCCCAAATCCCTCACATTGTAACATCTCCCGCTCTCTTTGTTACCCCTAAGAATTTCATAGTGAGAGCATTATATACGGCTTTTAAGTGAGACTCTTTAATTAAATTAATAGAAAATTAGTTAAATACCCATTCCTAAACATAAAACTATAAAAATATCCTATACTATTTAATGTATATAAACACACCCAAAATAAACCCAAAAATCGATAGCTGTATATTATTTAATTTAATTATTAAGATGAAATACCTTTATTACCCTTTTAACGTAAAATTAGATTTCTAATCAACACCATATCAGAACCCATTTCACGACCTCCAGTCTCTCATCTTCATCTTCAACCCCAATTTTTAGTTTTTGTTCTTCCACCTCAGTTTTTGTTCAACCTCATCATTCTAAGCTTCGTCGGAGGGCTCGGCTGGGCTATCGACAATGATGCGCTGGAGAGGGCCTTTTCTCCGTTTGGTGAGATCATCGAATCGAAGAGCCGTTTGATGCATGTTCTCTCTCTGCTTCTTGATCTTCTGTTTCTCCATGTTACTTGATCTTTCTCTCCCAAAGATTGAAGATCGATGATTCCTTTCCATTTTTGTTTATTATTGTGTATTTGTTTGATTATACTCCAGTGTTTTTGTTTTGATGGACGGATCTGATTTGATTTGGTTTCTTTTTGTGTTTCCAGATCATCAACGACCGAGAGGTCCAGCAGCTTCGACTTCGACTTCGTCACCTTCAACAACGAGAAGGTCATTAGGGACGCGATCGAAAGCATGAACGACCAGAACCTCGACGGCCATAACATCACCGTCGACGAGGCCCAGTCTTGTGGAAGCGGCAGTGGTGGTAATAGAGGTTATAGTGGCGGACGTGGCGGCGGAGGATATGGATGCGGACATTCACTTACGAACTGCTCCAGAGTCCAGTTCTCCATGAATCAGATATCATTGCTCAGCTCAGCAGCTCTTTTGTCTCAACCGTCAGTCAGTAGTCCTCCTTCCTTTCTAGTTCCTGGTCATAATTGAGATCCTATTGCCTTGCCTTGTTTTGCCATTGCTCCTTACTTTATTGATGATGATTGATTTCGTCACATTAGCTGAAGCTGAAGTTGTATATGGTGCTAGTATTAACTATTGAATTTCATGCTCTTTGCCTTCCTAATTTCTAACGAATATGCATCTTGGTTGATGATTGTCTTAGATTGCTCAATATTTATTGAAAAAATACCATCATTTCCCCATTTTGGTTATGTCTTTTGTTTCTCTTTTGCCTTGCCTTTTTCATGAGAGAAAGAAGAGATTGCTCTCCTAGGGTGATTCAGACTAAGAATATGTATTGGTAGAAAACTTTATATTGAATAGATTCTACCAGGAACAACTTATTTTAAATATTCCTATACAGCACACGGGGACTTGCACCAAACCAAACTTCTTCTGCTTCTCTTCTTCTTATGTGTGTTTCTTTATTTGGCTGTTATTGAGAGAGAGTGTGTGTGTTTCTTTATTTGGCTGTTATTGAGAGAGAGAGAGAGAGAGAGAGAGAGAGAGAGAGAGAGTTGGGTTGGTGTGCATGCGTGTGTATGTGTGGGAGAGAGAGAGAAAGAGAGTTGGGTTGGTGTGCATGCGTGTGTATGTGTGGGACTGATCTTTTATACAAATTGAAACACTCTCTCTGTCTCTCCAGAAACTTTTGTTGGATCAGTTAAAAATTGAAAAAGAATCCTCTGAGATTTCTTGAATAAAGTTTCAATAATGTATCACACTACTGGCTTTGCCATGCTACTATGTATTCTGGTGCCCCATATTAATCTCTACATATTTATCCGTTGACCACATAAAAATAACCTTTAAAGCAACAATTTTAGTATAATTATTGTCATTTAAACATTTATCTATCTCTCTGTGTGCAAACTCATAGGGATTGGTAGGTCCATGGAAGTCCTAAAAAAGGAGATATTTTATTTACTTCATTGTGTAACGAGTTAACATTACAATATATGTAACCACTTAACATTACCATAACTTTATATTGAAATTTTGACGCGGGGAGTGAATGGTTTCATATTATCCCTGTAGTTTGTAGTGAAATAGCAGACTATTCAAATTCTATGTACTATTTCACCTTATCAGTTATGCTCTTTGGGCTTATGATTGTTATCTGTGTTGTTCTAATTATTCTATTATGCTGAATTATTTTGTTGTTATTTCGTATTGTCAGATTTGGTGAACAACCTTGGTACCATTGCAAGGTCTGGCACCAAGGAATTTATGGAAGCCTTGGCTGCTGGTGCATATCTTGTTGTAGATAAGGTCATTGTTACCACCAAGCACAATGATGATGAGCAGTATGTGTTGGAGTCGCTCCGATTCAATGTTTATGGTATGTGGAGTGATGAAAGATCAATTAATTATGCGAATGAAATGATGTAATTGATTTTGAGTGGTATGGAGTTGTATACTTTTATCGTACCGATTATACAAATGAAATGATGTAGTTGTTTACTTCCAGTAAGTGGTATGAACGGTATAACAACTGTTCATACCCTACAACTGAGTTGATTTCTATGACATAGTATTAATAGTGTACTTCTATGACATAATATTAACATATTTTCAGTAACAAAGCATGCTCTATATTTTGCTCTATATATAATTGTGCACATGAAGTTTATGATATGCTATGATTTTTACTAGGAAGATAGTTCTAAGACATGGTATTAACAGTTCTTTTTTTCTTCTTTTTTTCTTGTAGAGGTATTTCCTTTTGCCATTGCGATTGTATCTGGTGAAACTGTAGACAATTAGAGGTGGTTTCTGCAAAGGATATCGGATGTCTTGCTGGGTTTTTTTAATATGAAATGGTATTAACAATGGTTTATTGTATGAAATGGTATTAACAATGTTCTATTTGTATGAAATGGTATTAACAATATCTTTTTGTAAGAAATGGTATTTAAAATATTTTTTTTTGAGTATGAAATGGTATTAACAATGTTTTTGTATGAAATGGTATTAACAATGTTTTTGTATGAAATAGTATAAACAATGTACTTCTATGACATGGTATTAACAATGTACTTCTATGACATAGTATTAACAGATTTTCAGTAACAAAGCACGCTCTATATTTTGCTCTATATATGGCTGTGCACTTGAAGTTTATGATATGCAAAATGTGATTTTTCCAAGGAAAATAGTTCTATGACATAGTATTAACAATGTACTTCTGTGACATAGTATTAACAGTGTACTTTTTTTTTTCTTCTTATAAAGGTATTTCCTTGTGCCTTTGCAATTGTATCTGGTGAAACTATGGACAATTGGAGTGGCAGCAAAGGATATCGAATCTCTTGTTAGGGTTTTTTGGATTTTTTGTATGAAATAGTATTTACAATGTTTTTCTATGAAATTGTATTAAGAATGTTTTTCTATGAAATTGTATTAACAATATAGCATGGTATTAACAATGCACTTTTATGACATGATATTAACAATGTACTTTAATGACGTGGTATTAACAATGTACTTTAATGACATGGTTTACTTTTTTTTTGGGCCGAAAGTTATGGAATACGAGATGGTACAATGTTTGGGCTTGTTTATAAATTTGGGCTGGGTTTGTTTTGGGTGTTTTTTGAGTTTTTTTTCTGTTGGGCTTGATAGTGGCAGTGCTGTAATTTATTGGAACTTCAACACTAATTTGTTATTTAATAAATGAATTTTGGGTGTGTTTATGAAGTGTTTTCCATGTGGGGTTTTTTTATAATTTCAGCTCTTATTTTGGGTATATTAGTGAAGATCCCTTAAATTAATTAACATAATCCAATAATTAGGAGATAAAACATCACCTAAAGACCATATATAAAGACTTCACTAACAAACCCTTATATAGAGGAAGTCCGAAAGAAAGCCCAGGACTTGGGTATCCGCATTGAAAAGTTGCATTAATCTGGGTAGCTTTTGGAGTCTTAGTGTGGATCAAAGCTCACTGGACCGTACTAAAGCCCGCCCAAGGACCACGGGCCGAAGACTACCGTAGAGAAACAAAATTTGTAAAAATATATATTTAATAAATCTACTAGTCGGGGTACCAGCAGAGCAGAAGAAGCATTTCAAGGTTCAACATAAGAGAAGAGAAGAGAAGGCGGCAGAGGAAGCTCAACATGTCAGTCTTTGTTGTGAATTTTCCTTGCTGTGCACTGGTGAGTGAATTCCTATTATTCATCTATCTATTGATCTGGTGTTCCAGCCAGTATTTATTTATGATTTATAAAAAATTCAAATTTGGGTAACAGTGGAAATCAAAGAAGCTTGGGTTTATAAAACCATCGACATTACCAAAGCAGATGAGTCCCAGCAGCAGCACAAAAGTGCGTTTGGGGAACAATGATGGGGTTAATGCGTTTTTCTTCAATCCCACTGAGGAACCCATTCTCAGAGAAGCGCTTAAGGTACTACTTGTTACTGCTACTAGCGCTTAAGTCAATTCATATATAAATAAATCCCGATTAATTTACTCAATTCTGAGTTCCCAAATTCCGTGTAAGGTAGGGATTTTATCTTGATATTGGTTTGCTTGTAGTGTATGATTTTGTAAGAGGTTTATTCTGGATGGTTTAGGGTTTTTGGGGGATTAGACTGTTACCAACTGATTCTTGCATCTTGATAACACAGCATCTCATGCGGATGCAAAATATGGATTCAAAATGTCACTCTTGGTCTTGGAGCATAACACAACACGATCATTTGCTTTGGTATATTCATTAGTTACTTCCTCTTGTTTTTTCTTTTAAAATCTTAGTCCAAAAAAGGTCTGCCTGATGTAGACACCACTGAGTTATATCTGTATTGTCCATGTTTGGATAGTATCATCAGTAGTTCTCTTCCAAATCCAAGTAGCGTGTACTACCTCAATGCTTGCTTTGTTAAAAGTAACTGTCTTTGATCATTTTCTTATGACATGAGCTGTTAAATGAAGATGCATTCCATACTATATATTATTCATTTGTTCTCCCAGCTCTCCCATCTACTGTGTTTTAGATGATATGTGCCACTGCCACTAGATAAAAAGAATTTTCGATGGGAATGCAACATAAATGGTATACTATTATTTCCATCATTTCTCTGTATATCTTGTCATTTAGGAGCCAGTTGCGTTCATGGGAGGGATGTTTGCTGGTCTCTTACGACTTGACTTGAATGAAGATCCACTCAAGGATTGGGTTTCAAGGACTGTGGAAGCCTCTGGGATCACCGAGGAAGAAATTGATGCTAGCGGGTTAGAACCAGAAGAAGAAGTCCCGCTACAGATTGAGATTGAATAACATCTATCTTTGTATGTGTATACTAGGCTCCTCTGGTTGGTTAAGCATGTAATCATGGCCCCATTGATATGATATATGCTGGAAACTTATGTCAAATACTTATTGGACACAATGGCACACATATGTCTGCGGATTCATTGTAAGTATCATTCTTATGTATTTGTGTTTATAGTTTCACTTTGAACAAAAAGCCTCTATGATAACAGCTTTTGAAAGATATAACATAAAGGACTGTTTCTGTTTACCAAGTGGTTAATGGTTTACTTCAGACAAGTAATTTGCATGAGCATAACTGAATCTCTACTGGAGTCAGGTTTCAGATTTGGATCCTGTAATTCGATTTGTTAGTTGGACGGATTTTTCTTTTTGTGATTTTTGTGATGTCTTCAACGTCGCAGGACTATATATTACATTGCGTTAGGAAAACGTAAGGGACACCATTTGGGTTTTATATTTATTTCTTTTTTCGGTGGGATTTAAACCTTGTGCCTAACAATCTCAAGATTTGAATACCTCATCCTTGCAGGATAATGGAACTATATAAATTCATAGGATACATATCCTGTGTTGCTTGACTTCTCTTCTCCCCGTCATTTGAATATCATCAAATGGCTCAAAAGTTAAAACCACATGTAGGCTTAAAGTAGGAAATAATTATTCCCTAATTAGCTGGTGATTTCTTCCTCAAATCAAGTTCTTTCTTGTCATATTGTCATATGGGTTTTTCCCATTAACTTATCCTTTTTCATTTTGATGGTTAAGACTAAGATTCCATATCCCAATTAGCCATAAGCCCAAACAAAGCCTACAAACCCAACATAACCACAATCCTAAATCTACCCATGAGCCTAAATGAACCCTACCACCACTACCTGAAGAAGCGTCTTCGCATCCACATAGACTAAAATGGGTGATGGGGAACTTCAATCTAACCATGGCTCAGAATAAATCATCCCAAGGGGCTTTTTATTCAAAACACCTCAGTGAATTTATTCACTAACTTAAAAGGAAAAGACGAGAAGAAAAGAGGGGGAGGAGGGGTAGTGACGCTTTTTCCTCCTCCCCCTCTATGGAGTTTTCCTTTAGGACTCACAAAGAGAAAGAGCGGCTAAGATTTCTTGGGAGTCATGAATCTTGTTGGTAGGTAATCTAGGTAAAATGAAAATGAAACATGTGGGCTAGTAGTTTTAGTGTGGTTTTTTTCCGCGTTAGTTTTGCTTTTAGCATGTTTGTTTGTTGCCCTCTTGAGATTGGTATTTTAAATGTCTTGTTGATGTCTTTGATTATACCATTGAAGTTTATCTAATGAAGTTTCTATTTGATCGGAAAAAAAAACCGCATATCACATTTCTCTCTCCTAAACATATTGGAGAATCTCCCGCATATTGGGTTATAGAATAATTTACCCTCCGTTTGGATGAAGGAATTGAAAATTACATAGAATTCTAAATTTACGGAATTTAGATTTCCATCATTTCAATTTTTGAAAATTGAAGATTTCAATGTTTGGATTTATGTATGTCGAATTTTGTAACTGATAGAATTTTGTAAATGGCACTATGGAAATTGTGAAATGACACATATTTTGGTGGAAATTAAACTCGAGAATTGATGCCCCAATTTCCAAGATTTTTTTCCGCGACATTTAATATGCGCTTAAGTTACCAAACAATGGAATTGTTAATTTCTTCTCTTAAATTCCCTACTTTTAACTAAATTCTTAGTTATTTTCCTTCATCCAAACGGAGAGGTGTTTTTAAGTCTAATAATCCTTAAATTTTGGCCTAATTCACATTTTGGTTCTTTAATTTGCAAAATAGTTGCGTTGATCCTTAAACTCCAAATAGAAGTCCTTCCGTCTGTTGTGTCAGGATTTTTTGTCAAAAAAATGAGTATGGGGAGCAATTGAGGGTCGAATAAGACTTTTAACATATTTGTGAAGATGAAGATATGCTATAGTTCAAAAAATGAAGAGGTTTCGAGTATTGGGGCTTAGGCTTTGACCAATTCACTGAATTGAGTCCAACTTGACTGCAATTTGAGTCCAACTTCATGCTTCCTTCTCTTCATTGCCAAAAATCCAGAAAATCTCGACATTTGCTAAGCTTAAACAGTGCCCATTTTCACAATTTCCACACCCTCCAATTCCATTGCAGCTTTTGTTTCTCTCTTAGCAGACACATGAAGACACAACTCTTCCTATTTTCTCTTAAACCTCCAACTTTCTCTATGTGCCTTATTTCATTTCATACATTTGTAGCTCATTTCTAAACACACAAAAATGTCTAGGTGGGAAAACACAATGAGAGAAGATAGATACAAGCATGAAAAGAAAAACTCATCTTACAAAATTTACATTTCAATTGACGAGGGTGAGCCCAAAAGAGAAGAAAAATGAATGAAGAAGAAGGATAGCCAAAATAGGAAGGGGTTTTCAATTTGGGGTTGTTTTGGGCATGATTTACAACATATTTGTGACGGAAGATGGATTTCAGAAAATTAAACCCTAAAACTAACATAAAAAGACCCATTTACCCTTATATTTAATAGAAAACTTAACACAACAGACGTCATGACTTTTATTACTAACGAAAGTAGAGTTTAAGGACCACTGCAACCATTTTGAAAATTGAAAGACGAAAATGCGGATCGGACTAAAGTTTAGTGACTGTTTTACCTAAAAATCCAAGAATTTAATAACTAAATATAAGTATAAGCATAGGTAGCGTATAATAATCTGGTTTGTTATAAGCCTAACCGTTGGTTGTACGGGACGGCCAAGATTAGCTTATGAATAACAAAGTCAATGGTAGAATTCCTCAGAGGAGCTCTCTAAGCCCGTAGGGGCTGGCTGGGGGCTGTAAAAGTTGTTTCTCCTAAAATCCCATTATTAATTCCCAATTCCGTTTCCACCACGAAGGCCTCTAGTCCCGTAGTCATGGCCACAGAAGAAATAGTATTGGAAGAAGAAGAAGAAGAAGAAGAAGAGAAGGAAAGAATGGTTACGTTGGGATCCTACAAAGGTATGGTTAGGCTGCTGAGGGTGAAAGCAGAACAAGAGGAGGAAGAAGAAGAAGAAGAATTGGATTCATTTGCTGCTACTGCAGCTTCAGAGGAGACAATGCTGCTGTGGGGAATGCAACAGCCAACTCTCTCCAAACCAAACGCATTCGTTTCTCAGTCTTCTCTTCAACTGAAACTCGATGTCTGTGGTCACTCACTCGCCATTTTCCAGTCCCCTTCTTCTTTGGTATCAATTTTTTTTTTTTGCTTGTCTTTCTACAATAATTTTAATTTACCATTCAAATATTTCAATGCTTGTTTCAGTGTGACCTAGACTTCTTGAAAGCTAAAAAAATAGCAAAATAGCATTCTAGATACGTAGATAGAAAGAAGTATAAGAAGAAATCTACCTAGTAGAAATCCGGACGCTTTATTACTTACTGTTGTAGCTAGTTTCTGGAAACAAATATTTGTTTTCCCCAGTCATTATGGAGATAATGGCTGGGAGAAAATGTATGATTGATGACTTCTGGGCCACAGAGGTAAACTATGGCTGGGAGAAATGTATACTTCCATGCCAAAACACCAATATAGAGTTTTATGAAATTACTTTTCATTACTTGAGAGTCCCTGTACCTTGCCTTTGATTAATAAAGATAAAAAGTCAAACCGAGTTTCCATTTTTAAATACTAGAATATAAAACCTAGTATGGAAATTTCATAGATTTTGAAGTTCTTGGGGTGCACAAGGTAAGCCTATATAAACCGCAGACAATTTCATGACTTGGAGACAGCTTTCATTACAAGCTGTAAAACGCGTAACCCCCATTGTGCCACATTTTGCGGTAGGTATGCATTCCGTTATGCTCCCAATCCTGTGACCTATACACTTGAATGTTAGTTCAACAGTAATATTGTTCCGAGCTTGAGATGAAATTCAATGCCTAGCTGAGAAATGAGAAGCAATTGAAGAAGAAATACATTGATGAGCTACAGGTGTGATGTTGTGGCAGGTTGGATTCTTTTCCCCTTGACAGTTAAATACTGGTAGTACTTGGTGGCACCATGCTTCTATGTCAACGGGAAGAGCACATTATAGAGCTTCTCGATTAAGTGGAAGCATGTGCAATAAAACTAGATGACATTAGACCCATTGTAGTGTCTAGAGTGCTCATCCGCATGTATCTGATAATAAAGAGTGAAGTTTTGGTAGCGTTACATAATAGTCAGCAGCATGAAGCATTGCTTGACCATGATAGGGAAGGTAGTATGCCCAGTGGCTATGACATCTACAGGATCAAAGGCTGCTGACATAATCTTTTATAATTAGTTATTTAGACTGAATGTGTGAATATTGTAATGCAGAAGTGTTGGACTATCTGTAGTACCATGTTATGATGGGGCACAACCTTTTTCGAAACTTAGCTGCAGGTTATCATAAAACTAAAGAAAGGAATAAAGAGTCTTGGCTTACTGTTACTGTTATCAAGTAAGATGGGCAACTGGAAAGTGTCTTGCAGTTTACATATTAGAATGCAGCAGAAAAACAATGCCAATGAGGGTCATTGTTTTTAAAAATAAAAATAAAAACCCTAAATAAATGAAGATGTGCTTTAATTTTGTTGTGGTATACAGATGCAATATAAAGACCAATCCTTTTTTGGTGCCCTCCAACATCTGTTTTTTTTTTCCAGAGGATTAGATGGTTGTATCAGAATAGATTTTGATTGAATGAATTTTAAAGCTTCCACCATCATCACATCCCACTCACTTTTAAGTTCTTTAACCTTCTAGAATTCTCAATGTTTATTCAAATTTTTCTTGAATAATTTAACTTATTGAACTGTAGAGCACACCTGGAGTAACTGGTGCTGTCATGTGGGACAGTGGAGTTATATTGGGGAAGTTTCTAGAGCATGCTTCGGACTCAGAGTTGCTACTTCTTCAAGGCAAGAAAGTTGTTGAATTGGGCTCTGGCTGTGGATTAGTCGGGTAATTATAATTACAATCACTTTCTTTACATCTATCTTTTTTTGTTCTCTAATTTCTGTCAGAAAATATTTCATATGCTAGAACGTCTAACTGGACTGTTCTATCAGTACTTTCTATTATTAGACTAGCTTTTGAATGGGTAGAATTTGAAGCCTGTACTGTTAGATCACCTTATCCAACAGAACTCTACTTTTGTGCAGTTTGGGTTGATTGATAGGCCATGCTAACAAGATACAATTCATGCTAACAAGATACAATTGAGTTGACATTTATATGCCTACCCCCATGAAAACATAAATCTGAATTTTGGCTTGAGTTTCTAATTTATATGCCAGGCTGAAGTAATGGTTCTCTTACTTGCTGTATGCTATCTTTCTTTTCTTCTTCCTTTTTCTTCCAGCTGCATTGCAGCTCTTCTAGGTGGTCAAGTTGTCCTCACAGATCTTCCTGATAGACTCAGACTACTGAGAAAGAATATTGAAGTCAATCTGAGACATGAAGATATGCGAGGTTCAGCAAAAGTGATGGAATTCATATGGGGAGATGATCCTGACCTGGAACTGACAGAACCTCCACCTGATGTTGGTAATATGTTGGTTCTCTCCTATAGAGCAGCAACATGTACTATTTCCCTTGCAGTGCAGCACATTAAATCTTGGATATTTAATTGTTAATAAAAAAGTTACCAAATTGGAGAAGAAAAAAAAACAGAGAGAAAAACCTCTTGCAAAATGGGACACGTTTTGACGGCAAAAACTTTTGTAAAAGTCCAACTGAGAGTTATCTGTTCCAGAATCAAATTCGAAATTGTCTTAATCCAAGCATGATTTCGAATGCTAAAGCATAATAACCTCTCTTAGAATACCCAAAGGGTAGTTGAATCATTGAGGATTCTGTCATCAAGTACTTATAGCATAATGCCATATTCCTTTCTATGGTAAGTGGTAGGAGCAGCTTTTGTATTTTGTGAGAAAAAATTGGTATCTTCGTTGCATTCTCTTACATGACAGCATCTCTATGGTACGCCAAAAGTCGTCTTAGTTTACTGCGTGCTCCACTGCTCATTTCTTGATCATAGTAATGAACCTGGATTTGAATGCTTTGAGACAAGAATCAATCTCATGTCATTTGATGTTCTTTCTTTTTAGGTCAAAGTGCTATTGAATAGTATCAATACTCAAAACCAAATTTTGTTAAAGTTGTATTTTTACCAAAATGTTATTCCAGTGCTAGGTTCTGATGTAATCTATAGTGAGGGAGCAGTTTTGGATTTGCTGTCTACACTGCGGCAGCTCTGTGGAGGTGAAACAACAATCTTTTTGGCTGGAGAACTTCGAAATGGTAATAATTGCCTTTTATATTATTTGAATGTCCTTTTTCTGTAGTGTACTCAAATTCTACTTCCTACTGCAGATGCTGTCCTTGAATACTTCTTAGAGTGCGCAATGAAGGATTTTGTAATTGGGCGTTTGGACCAAAGACAATGGCATCCGGACTATTGCAGCAGTCGTGTTGTTTTGTATGTTCTCGTCAAGAAGTGATAGTTGAGGGGGGAAATGATCAATGGGTAATTCATAACCAATACAAGTTCAATCATAAATGGTCATGTAATTCACTTTCATTGAGCTGTATTCATGAAAAAGAAAGGAAAGCCCTCAAGTTGTGGCCTGTATTCATCTCTTTTAGTTTCAGTTTTGTGTGATGCCATGCCAGAAGAGAAGAGAATGCTTCAATTTTGGAATCAAACTTTTGTTACATTTCTTCTTTTTAACTTGTTTGAGTCAGAGAAATATGATGCAGGAATTGGATAAATTCTACTCACCAGTCAGTCACCAACCTTTGCTTCCCCAACTCTCTAAATCGTTTTGATTGGTGTCTATAGAGTCTGGCTAGAATCTGTGTGTCTTGCCGGAGTTGTTAGTCTGTCTTGCACTTGCATTTCGTAATCCCTTCTTCATATTCTCCTTGATGATATGATACGCAGTGCAAATGTGCCTTACGAACGGCTACCAACCCAATAATAAAAGGAATTACTTAATGAATAATGTAATTTAGAATAAAATCCAGTCGCCAATATTTTTGTGCACATAGAACTAAAATTTATTTTCATTATTCGATCATCCAAACTCAAACTAAAACACTGTCACATTTTAACAGTACTCTTGTTTCTAGTTCCAATGTTGTTGAATGAGATGTCTCAAATTCTAGTACCTGATTTTTTTATTTTTTTTATTTAAGAAGAAAAACAAGGTGGAGTGGAGTGTCCGGTAAAAGACAGCCTATCCCCTCTCTGCAACGGTTAGGTGAAGAAAACCTTTACCCACCAACCCCGCTTTTGTAGAGACTACAGCTACAGATTATTTGTTGACTTGTAAAGAGGGGAGAGTCTAAAGACAATTGCTTTGCTCCCTCACTCCAGCCAACCTCGTCGTCTCCCTCGTCTGGTTCTTCTTTGTTGATTGTTCGCTGTCTGTCTTTCTTGTCTTCGGAATATTAATTCAGGAAGACAAGCTTTGCGCAGCAAATGCAAATGTCATTGCCTTGCGTAAAACAACCCGATGTCATCACCTGCAAAGGTATGTATGTTATTTCTACAATGCATGCTTGCTGCAATCTTCACATTCACAGTACGAATATGGAATTTGCTTCTAATTATAGTTATTAATCATGTATTATTTTGTTTTTTTAAAAAAATTTGTAAAAGCTGCGGTGGCATGGGGAGCTGGAAAGCCTTTGGTGATAGAGGAAGTGAATGTGAATCCACCTCAGGCAATGGAGATAAGGATCAAAGTCGTCTGCACCTCTCTCTGTCGCAGTGACATCACTGCCTGGGAGTCTCAGGTACTCTCCTCTTCTTATTTTGTCCTACTCTTTTCCCCCTTTCTTTTCTTCTTCTTTTCAACACAAATAGAGATAAAACAATATTACTTTTCCTTCACTTCTTTTTTTTTCTTGTTTCCTACTTATTGAACATCTAGGAAAATAATCATTATCTGGCTAGGAAAATTCGTTTAACAATTACTTATGGTTTCTATCTGACCAAGAAAAATTAAAACTTTGTTTGTGCCACTGCCAGATATGCTTTCTTCTTTCCGGATGGATTAATTTTCTTGTAAAACAATTGTTCAAGATTAGTCATTAAAGTAACTGAGAAGAAGTAAACCTTGGTTTAAAGTAATGAACTTATCCATGAATTAATATCCTGTTTAAATTTTTCGAAATTCAGACCTATCAGGAGCTAAGCATCAACTGACTATTCATCTTACTGAAAAAAGTTATGTATGTTGATACCAAAAATATGATTATTTATGGATACCCCTTGATGGTTACTGAACATGGATTCTCCTTAAAGAGCATCTTCTACCTTCTCCCTCACATCATCACATGAAGCAGGAGAATACTCGTATTTCATCCACACCGCCGTTCTTTCAATGCAGTTATACTTCCCTGATAAAAACTTAGGAAAAAGGGTGCTGAATTTATTCATGAGAATACTGGTATTTCATCCTACTCCATTTCCCCCTGTTATTTTGCAGGCTATTTTTCCTCGAATATTTGGCCATGAAGCAACAGGGTAAGTTATTTCCCTATTTTTTTCATCTACTTATATTTATATTATAGTACTAGCTATCTAATGCAAGATTGAGAAACTATGGCATAATGCACAAGTGGTTTCCAATTATCAGGCCGTAAAATTGTTTAGTCAATTTCTTAGTTAATTTTTTATATTCTAGATGTATGCCTTGCTTGTAACATGTGTTGAGCTGAATTGGCCCTTCCATTGGATGCTCAGGTTTGGGTTAGAGGTGATACTTGAGGTATAGAAGTGAGGACAATGCTTGGCTCCTCACTGGTGAGGAAGAACTTTTTCCTTCCTACTGGGGTGTCACACTCACCATTTTCTCCTATTATCTTTGCAACATTAAATGATTATAGTTAACAACAATTTAATATGGTACTCCCCACCATTTTCAACAATTCATGCTTTTAAATTGGTGATTACCTTCATCCACACTGGTGAAGAGCCAAGCATTGTTCTAGGAGTGATACAATCAGAGTGTGTTGAAGATAACCACGCTATACTGAACTGTTGCTCTTGTGATACACTACAGCACCAAAACTTATTTCCTTAGGTTTGAAGTAAAGGACAGTTTCACTTATATAAGAAATACAAAAAGGCGTAGAGAAAATATCAATAAGCTTTGAATGGTTTGTAGGGTGAGGATGATCAACTACTCCACAGTGCTGTGATATTATATTATTATTGCTGATTTGCTATACTTCTTTAGGTGATATAAGTTCCCAATAGCTATTTTTCAGGATTGTCGAGAGTGTTGGGCAGGGAGTTACAGAGTTTACTGAAGGGGACCATGTGCTAACAGTCTTCATTGGAGAGTGCGGGAAATGCAGGCAATGCACATCAGGTAAAAGCAACATATGTGAAGTACTGGGGCTGGAAAGGAGAGGTGTAATGCACTGTGATCAGAGGACGCGCTTCTCCATAAATGGGGAGCCCATTTATCATTATTGTGCAGTTTCAAGTTTCAGTGAATATACTGTGGTGCACTCGGGATGTGCTGTCAAAATCAGCTCAGTTGTGCCTCTGGAGAAAGTATGCCTTCTCAGTTGTGGAGTAGCTGCAGGTAGAGTTTCAAATCATGATATTGCCATCAAATCACATGATACCATGACCATTTATTCTTTCATTGTATTTATGTAAATACATGCATATGATAAATGCATACATACATATATAGCTCAGATACGCTATACAGGTGTAGCTAGAAATTATTGGTATTGGGTAGAAGTTTCTTTGCGGTGACCAAACTAAATGACCTGAAAATAGAAGTTTAAATACTAGAATGTGAATGAGAATCAAATAGTAATTTCGAGTGGGAGCATAAAAAAGCTAAAGCACAAATAATCACTGATGTTTGTAATAATGCACTTGCCCTGCACATGGGTGTATAATTTGGTTCGCATATGCAAGTTGGTGTTTGTCTGTGTTCATGTTGTAATAGAGGAATGAATTTTCCGTTAATGATAAGTTTCTTCACAATTAAAATGCAAGGAATAATATAAAAAGGCTTCCTTTGTTTTGGAGGTGATGGGGGATAGGGAGGAGCAGAAGAAAAGGAATCGGATAGCCCTCACATGCCCCTGCACGTAGTCACATACATATGTAATTGCAATTCTTGATCAAGGAAAAACGTTGCTGACATATGTTGACATATTTTTAGGCTTGGGTGCAGCTTGGAATGTTGCTGATATATCTAATGGATCAAGTGTGGTGATATTTGGTCTTGGGACCGTAGGCCTTTCTGTAAGTGCAGAGACTTGTTAACAGTTTTCACTTTTCAAATATGACAGCAGCATGACTTAAACAGTAATGATTTCTTGTATGATAGGTTGCACAGGGTGCTAAGCTTAGGGGAGCATCTCAAATAATTGGTGTTGACACTAATCCTGAAAAGGGTGAAAATGGTATTTTTTTTATTTTCTTTTTCTTTTTCTGTCTGGAGTTCTATGGTACAAGTCCCTAATGTATTTGTTGGTAAAGAAGTGCTCTTATTTGTACAGCAAAAGCTTTTGGAATTACAGCATTTATCAACCTTCATGACAGCAAAGATCCTATTCAACAGGTAATGTTGAAATAAACAGAAACAACCATATTCCCCTGCTGCCCTCCCAAGTGAAATTTATTATGAAAGAAATAAAAAGAATTAAATAGCCAGCATAACTGATGCCGGATTTGGTGGTAAATTGAATGAGGTGATTGGAATTTCTGTCTCATTGGTGATATAGTGAATCTTATAATGCAACAGTGATATGTGTAAGGAACCATGATGAATGAACTTGAAGTCATTTAGTTTGAAATTTACATATAAGCTAACTTTCTTTCAGGTTATTAAGAATCTGACAGGTGGAGGGGCTGATTACTCATTTGAATGTATAGGTGACACTGGAATGGTAACTACTGCTTTGCAGGCATGCTGCGATGTAAATTTCTCATATCTCAGTGTTTTTCTTTTTCCCCTAAGCCTATCTCATATTTATTTTTGTGTATGTGATGAGTTCTTATTTATTGAACTTCACTCATTTGTATCTGGCGTTTCTTTGAAGGGATGGGGGTTGACAGTTACACTTGGTGTGCCAAAAGTGAAGCCGGAGGTAACAGCTCATTATGGAATATTTCTTACTGGAAGAACATTGAAGGGATCTCTATTTGGAGGATGGAAACCTAAATCTCATCTCCCTTCATTAGTAGATATGTACACAAAAAAGGTAATACTAACTAAAACTTCAATGAATCTTCAATAAGTCCAATCTCCCTTCTAATATTAAGTGTCCTTTTCCCTCCCATTGTTGTAAAATTTCGTGTGTCCTCATGTAGCTGGAAAATCTACTGACAATGTTTAGTCCTAGTTACAAGAATGCGATAGGGCATGCCCAAACAATTTATCATGTCTTAGTTTGATAAATGTCTAATGTACAAACTTATCAAATCATCTTGTTTGAAGTAGTAGGGTTATAATCTGAATTTCGCTTAGTATCGAATTCTTAGGTTGAATTTATAAACCATCTAGAACAAGTTCCTCCTAATCCTTCTCACTGCTATTTCTTCTGTGTTAAACTATTTCTTTCTTCAGCTTTAAAGGTGTGTATGCTAAGAAGGCATGCCAATTTGCAGCCAGTATGATGCTAAATTCTTTTGTTTTATTTCATGTTAACCGTTGATCTCTGTTTTAAACAGCTAACATGTTCCCATTGACCGATCATGTTTATTCTTCTAGTTTAAGAAAAAAATACTTACTTGTTACATTTTTTTAATCCACAAAATAAAATGCACAGCCTGTTTGAATTCCAAAAAATCTACCTGCAGGAAATCCAAGTCGACGAGTACATAACACATAACCTGCCATTTGAAGATGTCAACAAAGCTTTCAACCTCATGAGAGAAGGGAAGTGTTTGCGTTGTGTCATCCACATGGCAAAGTAATTTCTCTTTTTCTGTCATATTGAAGTTGCCTTGCCTGGATACACGTGAGAGAGTTAATTGTACAATATTGTTCTGATAAAATAAAGTAAGTTTCATCTGAATTCTGAAAGTGGGTATTTATGGAGTAGGATTATCTGTGGGCAATCTACTGGAAGCTCAAACCTATCTCACATAACCCGCCGTATTACTTGTTTGTTACTATGTTAAAACTATTCTTAAAGTTGGGCATCTACACTAGCATTCTATGGGATTTGAGAAGACAGATTTAATTCAATCTTCTTGGTCATACGTGCAACGTGTTTGATGGGTGAACAAAACCCATATGGTTTAAAGTATCAAATTAACACGAGAGAGAGATTCCTTTCCACTTTTTTTTGTTAAGTACAAGCGATAGTCTAAATTAGAGGGAAGGGGGATTTCTCACAGACACCCACACACAAATGATGCCATGGGGGTTCGATTCTGTGACTTATGATCTGCAAGTCAAGATCATTTTCTACTCGGCTAGACCCCGTTGGTGTTTATGATGTAAAATGACTACCACACCCTTGGGAATGGTGACATGTGCCAAGCACATGATTTCTTTTTATGGAAAAACTAAGAGACGAAGGCAAATAACATTTTTTTTTTCTTCAAATGTTATGTTTTAATGTTTTTAAGTTAATTCAATTTTTTATTAATTTCAAAAAGGTTTATAGGTTTTTAAAGGACAAAAAAAAGGTGTATAATGTTTATTTAACGGTAAATTTAACGGATTGGACTATATAGGCTAATAGTGTTAAATATGGGATTAAATTGGCTAAATTGAAAACACATGAACTAAATTGGCCAACATAGTAAAACACAAGGACCATTTTGACATTTAAGCCTTTTAATTAAATCCAAATTAAAGTTCAGAAGGGGAACGCTATTTCTTTTGAGAAAAAATAATATAAAAAAAAGACATATGGGTTCAAATTCAGTATCTCTCTTATTCAATTTTTAAGTGTTTGCTTTTGCTAGCTAACTGCTGGAATTTCGTAGGAGCACCTTAAGTTGCAAGTGTCTCAAAACTAGAGCTTTTATAACAGACAAGGAAATGTGGTAGTTCAAGTATGTGTTTAAGTGTATGCTTCTTTCTTGTTATAACTTAGCTGAACTACCATACCATATCACATGTATGATAATGATATACGGTACCTGGTGTTGCGTTTGTTGTTGTGAGCAGGTGAGGATGGTAATCAGTTCAAACCTTTCTGGTTTTTCTCCCAAAAAGGTCCTATCCTAATCCTAGGAAGGAAGCAGAACACATACGCAAATGCTATTAGGAAGGAAATGTTAATTCAAACTTCAAAATCTCTATTTATATCCATGAGTTACTAAGAATGCTTTCTCAGTTACTCTATCTATCTAGACTACTATCAATATCATCCATGATCGCAGTTAGTTGTGGGTGAGAGCTATTTAAAATAACAGAGAGAGATGGGTGATCATCAGAGAGTTCATCCTGCTGGGGATGTGGAAGCACCACCCACCACCGTGTCTGTGCCTCCGGCAGTGCCACAGCCACAGGGACACCGGCACAGTTCATCAGTAACAACAACAACAACAACAGAGAAAGAAAAGTTTGATAAAGATCAGAAAGAGGAGATTGATCAGCAGGAGCATCACCCTTTACAAATACAAGCACGTAGTAGCCTTCCGGTTAATATCCATGCGAAGAAGCCACCAACAAATTTAAAGAGAAGCACAAGCACATGTTCATGTACTTGTTGGAGCAGGTGCATGTATTGCACAATAGGCATCCTTGTCTTTGTATTCATCATAATAGGAGCCACTGCTGGCCTTCTCTACCTTATCTTCCATCCAAAACTTCCAAATTACTCGGTTGATAGCTTGAAAATAAGCGATCTAAGGCTCAATTTGGACATTACTCTATATGCTAAATTTGACGTGAAGATAACAGCCAATAACCCAAATAAAAAGATCGGAATTCACTACGAGCAAGGTGGCCGGTTGAGCGTGTGGTATACAAACATGAAGCTTTGCCAAGGGACACTGCCAAAGTTTTACCAAGGTCACCAGAACAAAACACTACTCAACGTGGCCTTGACCGGCCAAACGCAGTACGGAAACACTTTGATGAATGCACTGCAACAGCAACAACAAACCGGACGCATCCCCTTGGATCTTAAGGTTGATGCACCCGTAGCAATCCAACTCGGGACATTAAAGCTCAGGAAGGTAAGGATCTTGGGGGAATGCTTGTTGGTGGTGGATAGCTTAACTGCTAATAACTTGATTAGCATTAAAGCTAATAATTGTAGATTTAGATTGAAGCTTTGATTGAATTAATCCGGCATCAAGTCTTTGTCTGTCTGTCTACAATTTTGGAGATGGGATGGGACCTGTTTTAATCCCCTTCCCTTCTCTTTATTGCATTTCTTTCTTTATTTCTTTTTCCTTTTTGTTTTTGAGATGGAAGGTTTGAATTTGATTGTTTTCCACATTGCTCGCCTTTTAATCTTGTAGTAAGATGAGAATCCTCGAATGCATGAAAATCACAATACCGTGTGGCTAAAGCAACATCTTATAAAAACTGTTTTACAAACCTACATTATTATAGGGTTTACATGACAGTGGCATGTCCATCAATAATTTGAGTTTTATAACTAGAAAGATCAGAGAACCCACCGTCTCCTAGATGTACCCAAATGACTGGAACATATGGGCGCCACAAACCACCAGGTGTTCTGATCAGTTCAAGTCTCAGCTGATCCAGCAGGTCCCGTTTGACAAAAATGCCACCCCCCAAATTCAAGCAGATCTTCAAACCCCTCAATGACCTATAGAGGAAATAAATAATTTTCTTTTTTACGTTCTCTGGAATAGCTCATCATAGATCAAACCCCAATATAGCAAGAAGTAGCCACTCAGTCATTCCATAAACCATTGCCCATTCCCATATGAAACTTGGGTTCTTCGTTGTATTATTTGCAGGACTTCATTTCTTCAAGAATCTGTTTACTACTAGCAGCCACAATTATGTGTGAGATTAAATTAAGCCACTTTGCAGGCTGAAGGAAACAATTCATCAAAAGTTGCATACCCTTGCAACCAACCATTACTCTCACAAAACTCTAGATGTACATTTATTTAGAGAATATTCCTATAATCAGTTTCAACACACATTTGATGTAACAGTTAGAATGGATAATGTGTTTGCTTGTTTCTCTATAAGTGTAAAGGTAGTTATTAATGAATGTAGATACAGATTCAATCACTTCAATTGTTAACATGGATTAACTATACCTGATATCACCATCCATGGGAGCATGCTTCACTTCTTAATCTGAGGACAACATAGAACTAATCACCAGTCAAAGCGCGAGGTCTGTGCTCAATGGTAAACAAGGACATCCCAGTTTGTGAAATTGCTCTCACAAATGCCATATTTGCCGTTACAGTTGGAGCACACCAGTAATCACCAGTACCAAAAACAACCTTATTCTTCAAAGCCAGTTTTCTAGTGGTTGGAAGGTTCATCATGCGTTCAGAAGGACTATTAGGAACAACCCTATACCAGTCCTAAAGGTTATTAGTGCAGGATAATACAAAATATTTTATATATACATATAAATTTAAGGGTAATGATTTCCCCACTCCAATTTTATCCACTAACACTCCTTTTTTAGTTATAAAATGGAGTGTAAGTGGATAAAATTGGAGTGGGGAAATCACCACTCATATTTAAACCACGATTAACCATAGATATATAAGGGAGCAAAAATCATCAAACATATCAAACAAAATGTCAATGAAACTCAAATTTTTTCGGACAGGCTTAACCCTGTTTGGACTTAATGCACATTGCAGACTAGGGTTGGTTGGTTCTCACAAATGTCTACTGTGTTTGTTTCCCAATTTCTACAATTTTTTTTTTTCCTACATATATAGAAGAAGAAAAAAAGCCCTATAGATATGCTTAATGTCCTACACTGAGGGGAACAGAATCTACATACTTTACCAACCTTGGAAGCAAATATGTAAGTGTAATTCTCCAAATGCAATCTAAGAAGGTCACCTAAATCATGAATCCAAGATTAACTCACCAATTAAGTTGAAGCATTCTGCAACCTAAGGCGAATTATATCAGTGAAATTTTTTGAAGTTCTAAGAAATAAGTATACTAGAGACAACACACATGCACAGAAAGCCCAAAAGAACGACAACTACTAACTGAAGGAGGTTGCAAAACCAGGGCCGCAGGGGCCAGAGGTAGGACATAAGTAACCCTTGGGAGAAATTAACCCTGACAGCAATAAATAAGAAAATTCAGCAAACTTCTGAGGAAACCCAAATTGGCCAAATCTGTCCTCGTCAATGTGGGTTTTATGGTTTTCCCTCCTTCCCAGCAATCATTTACTGTGGTCAGCTGCTAGTCCCACTTGTCCTCACTGAGCTATTTTTGGTCCTCTGGTAAACGGTTAAAACTTAAAGGTGGGTAAAAGAGTTTGTTGTGAAGGACATCACTAAACTATTTTGTATTAGAACATCTTTAAATGTGAACCACAAAATAAAATAACCATGTTGCTTTAAATAATTAACTTAAAGAACAACGTCGTACAAAATAAAATAACTACACACAATGCAATTAAAGCAGACCTTGTAGATCATATGCTCAACTTTGACTAGTTTAGTTTTTTTTTTTTTTTTCCTCTCTATAATGTCAGTGTTTATTTCCCTTTGAAATTAATGCAGATAAAAAAAAAATTCAAAGAAGTTAAAAAGAAAAAACTGGTCAAAAACTCACGTAAGACAATTCAGTAACTGACTAGCTCTCAACTTCTCATTGGGCCCTCCACACATCAATACTAACTCTTTGAACTCTGAACGAACACTTTCACAGATTATGACTCTCTTCCCAGATATTGTGCGACCAAGTTCAACAAGAATTGGATTCTGAATTTCAGACATCACCTGGCAGAAGATCAAGAAACCGTACCTGGGATGTTAATGTAAGGCCAATATTTTTTTCAAGAAGAAAAAAAAAGTTTGAAGATAAACAAACCTTGTGAGTCAGCACAGTAGTTTTTACCACAAGAAACATTTTAGGAAAAGATTAATCAACAGAATACAGAAGTTCAATGTATTGTGTACCGGTGACTAAAATCTTAAAAGTTGTCATTTTAACATACTGCCAAGTCTTAATACTTGACCATTTTGCTCGTGGGCAAAGAGGAATAAGGGAGAAAGAGAGAGAGAGAGAGAGAGAGAGAGAGAGAGAGAGAGAGAGAGCAATATGATCTTCTACTTATTAATTTCTTTATAGGTAGCATAAAATGTAACAAAAGATTTGAGCAGTAAAACTTTACTATAATAACTGCTATTATCATGCTTGCTAAGTATAATTAATAATATATCCTTTTTTTCTGAATTGGGGGAGGGAGGATTCGAACTTGGGACCTCTCCAACAATGTGGAAAGAAATAGCCAATACTCCAAACAAAAGGTGCAACCAGGAAGAACTAACCTGTCCAATCACAAACTCGTAGTTACCCTTAAACCGTTGCCTCAATTCACTTTCTGGAGTAGCCAAAAGTTTTGGAGTGCCACCATTACTAATACCTGATACAAGAGCAATCAAGGCAGTTGTATCAAAGTTTATAAGTTCACTTTGACCCAGAAGACTCCCAACTTGAGCGGATTCCCCATTTTTTAGATACAATGAGTAGAATTCCATTCCTGAAATAAGGTTAGAGAAAGCACGGAAAAATTCTGTGTGCTCTGTTGAGACGAACGGATCTTTCTCAGTAACAGCAGCCTCTCCCAGGCTTGAATCCTTCACATCAGATTCTGAACTTAAAACAGTGTTCCTTGTATCACTAACCTTTATTTCGAATGCACAAGCCTCTTGATATGTTCTCGCAACAAGTACATTAGTCCATTCACCTGCTTCCTCGGATAAATCAAAATTAAAATCTAAAACAGGAAAATCCAATTGAAACTCAGTGGCCCCAAATTCATCTTTGAGTTTATCGCAAACAATGCTGCTAAGTCCATTTCGGTTTGAAAAGAAGAGAATAACTGAGGAAGGTTTCAGTGCCACGGCTGACCGGGCAGCAGCAGTGACTTGCTGAATACGCAATTTTAAGCCCTTACTCTTATCCCTTTTGTAAGGGGATCCGCAGCTGCTGCCACTCCAACTAATGTATTTTGGGTTCCTATCAGATACAATAATCCAGACAGGGTTCCTATGGAGAGTACATACTATATCAACGTGGACATGTATTTTAAGACAAGGGTCGGTTTTCTGCCCATGTGGATGTGGGGCTAAAGTTGACAAAGGAATTGGCTTGCAAACGCGGGAAACACCAGTGATGAAAGGCTGCTGGAGAAGGTGAACAACTGCCTCGAGGTGCCCGATATTGACACTGCCAAAATTACTATTTACTATTTAGTTTACAAACAAGACAGACACTGCCATTCATTCAAAACAAGAACTCAACTCAACTCGTTTGATTGCTGATGCGCTTTACATTTACAACGACACGACAAGTAGTAAGTAAAGCAGATAACTTGTATTTCACTTGTTTATATATATATATATATATATATATATATCCTTTTCTCCTATATTTCCAATTTCATTATAAGATACCCTAAGCAAAAAAGGAGCAGTAAATTATAAATAAATAAATAAAGAAGATATTTTATTATTATTGGGAGGAGTGCATTAGAATTAAATCTTAGAAGTTAGAAGGAAGGAATGGGCAAACCTGAGGTTGAGGGGAGTGGAAGAAGAGGAGGAGGTGGAGGAGCAACAGCGGCAGAGGAAAGTGAGTTCGGAGTGGGCCAATTTGAGAAGAGTGCGTCTGCAAGAAGCAGTGATCTTGGTGGAAGCTGGCAATCCCTCTATTCGGTCGATCACATCTCTGCATCTCTTTTTTGCCAATTCCACTTGTGCTTCTGCTTCCTTTCTCATTCTTCCTTCCTTATCGTGCTCTCGCTTCTGCTAGTCTAGTGCTTTACAAAGACAAAAACAGTAGCTTTTGACAGACATACAGGCCCATTACAGGCCCAATAGCTTCTGATCTTCATTTTACTTACTTGGAGTTGGACTGGCCAGGCCCCTTAGCCTATACTAAAGATCTTTCTTTCTTTCTTTTTCACCTCCCAACTCCAACTTTCACTTTCTTTTCTTCAATCCCCTCAGTGACAGAGAGAGCAGTGCAGCAGACGAGTCGACACTCCGGAACCTTCTCTTCTCTTCTCTGGTAATACTTCTATCTTCTTCTTCTTTTATCTGTTGTTCCGTAACTATAAAAAAGGGCCCATAAATATATCACTCGAGACTCAAGTGCGAAGAAAACTCGCACTTTCAGTCTTGTATCTGGTTCTTCAGCTCCTCTTCGTTTTTTAAATTGAAACCTAACTCAGGAATCAATTATGCATTAGATTGATTATGCTAAGCGCTTGTATGAATATGGGTTGGTTTGCTCGGTAGTCTGGGGATCAGAAATTCTAACAATTTACTAATTTCTTTTGTTTTGAAGAGGATATTGGTGGGTCTTGATTATATGAGAGGAAAAAAAACTTTATTTAAATTTATTTTAAACAAGAAACCTTTTCTTTTTGTTCTTTTTTTTTGGGAATGGCTTTGCTTTTAATCTTCTTGAACTATTTGTGTCTGACTCGCTACTTGTGCTGAAAGACTAAAATTTTCATGAAATATTTCTACTCGCGTCTATGTATATTTGCTCCAGACAGATTCTTGGTGTTTCAAGAACGTCTTTTGTGGAAAATAATTTTTTTTAATGAGTTAGGGCTGAGTATTTGATGCTATAGCTCCAATTGAGCATGTAATGTCGTATGCCTTATTATGTGAAACCTTGTACAGAGAGTTGCCTTTTGCATTTGATCTCTGCAATATATTGTTGATGTCATTTCATTATTCATTATTGAGAGGAGATAAGCCATATTTGGAGATGAAACTACTGATCTGTTAAATATTAACTGTTTCTTCTACATTTGAAGCAATGGCCGCTGAAGAGGACTCCATTGAACAAGTAGTTGCAGCACGTCAAGAGAGGCTAAGAGCTCTTAAAGCTGCGCAGGAACTGTTAAACACTCCAGATGAGGATTCCTCTCTGGTTGACTCTAATGCTGACGAAGACAATGAAACTAGCGAAGAAACGTGAGTAGATCCTATTCTTTTTGTATGTTAATATCACTTACTTACCACCCTCCAATTCCCCATTAGTCTTATTTAGGGTTTTGTTCATGATATTAATTTCAGTTCAATGCCCTGGAAGGTGTTATAGTGCATCTTCCTTTCAAATTCATGATTTTGTGCAGTGAGATTTGTGTACAATATTTATCCCATGATGTTGCCAATGCCCCCATACCCACTCTGTAATTATAGACATATGTGTGCTGTGCTTTCATATGTCATTTGAGATGATACATCAAAGGTTTTTGTTTATATTTAATCCTTTATATACCTCAACAATGTATGCAGGTGCTTTATGGTTTTCTCATTTTTGTGGTTAGCATGACTATGGATTATGGGTTCAGAACATGAGTACAAGATCTTTAAGTATAAGGAAAACAGTAAACCTGAAATAGTGTCCAAAAGGGGAAGTTGAATTAAGTTTGGGAAGGTTAGGTAGAAATTTCACATACACATAAGAGACTTCTGCTTCCAATTTTTCGAAACCTATATCTTCACTTGTAGTGGTAATAGTATTTGACTTCATGTCATGATTGCAATTATTTAGTTTAATGAGATAGTTGATTATGAATTATACTAGAAGGTATGATTAGGATGTGATTGGTCATATTTTAATGATACATAAGGGGTTGTTAGTTCTTCAAGTTCTGTAATTTTATTGGCTAGGGATACTTCAAATGAGGTTTTAATATTTAACTGTCAACTTGTGCAATAACACCAGCATGAAATTCCGAAATTATGTTCCTCATGATAAGAAGCTTCAGGAGGGAAAGCTTGTTCCACCAGTCCTACCAAAGTTTGAAGACCCTGTTGCAGCAGTAACTTCTCCCTCAGAGAAGAAAGAGGTACTTCATTACTTTTGAATTTCTTTACTTAGTCTCTTAATCACTAGCTTCTGTGTCTTTCATGGTGAATTGTCCATTATGTCACATGTTCTAATTCTTGATTAATGTTCAGGACCCGTTTGTGAATATTGCTCCTAAAAAACCAAACTGGGAACTTCGCAGGGATGTGCAGAAGAAGCTTGATAAGCTTGAAAGGCGAACCCAAAAGGCAATGTGTAAACTTATGGGTATGGAATTACCATTTTTCTTAATAACATGTTCCCTCCATAGAAAAATTTAACAGAACACATTTCATGAAAGATCTCTTCTTAAATTGGTTGGATAGATAACAGATGAGTGGTTTTCGTAAGTTTAAAAACTTATGACCATTTTTTACTTTCAGAAACAAAGCATTCGATTTTTTCATTTTCTTTTCATATTCCTTGATATTGAAATTTTTCTGCATGATTTGGATTATTATTTCCTACTGGGCAATTATATCAAACTTCAAATGGTGGCCCCTTGGATATCCTGTTGCATTGTATGGGGGTAAATAGTTTCAGAACCATAGTTTTGGGGCCTCATTTCAGCCCTCTCCATTAAAAGATCCAGTCTTTTCTTTGATGTGCTTGCCCCACGATGTAAACAGACTAACAATGCAGTAGAGAGTGAGTTTGGGTTTAGAAAATGGGGAAAAGGTTTCTAGGAAGCATATCTTGCATTTGGTTAGGGCCCAATCTTGCCTTTGAAGCACTCTGAGCCTAGTTGGTTAAGAATATATTCTCTGGCTAAACAAAAGCTATATTTTGTATGAAAGAAGATGTTATGTTTGTGGTGGCTTTTTCCAGTTCATTCTTCTTGACCTTGTGTTTGAATGAGGGGCTTGAAAGTGCCAAGGGATGGTAAACTGACAGGATTTTAAAGTGATTGGGATATAAAGTCCCAAGATTTCAGTTTTACTTGTTTGGTTAACATATAAAGTGTCATGGAATGCAAATTAGGAACTTAGGTTTTGTGTCCTGGTCCCTGAAACCGAGGACCGAGGACACTGGACTCAGGATCCCATGCCAAGGACCTGGACCTCTGGCCATGGATCCTCGTCCGCAGGACTGGGTACCCGGACCAGGGTCCCAGAGCTAAGGTCCAGCGCCCTAGGTCCCAGTTTTAAATGGGCCAAATCCGGTTAAGATGGAGTTTTAAAGTAACACTTAACCTCAAATCCAATCGCCAAGACCCTCACCCAAACATGCCATAGGAGATATATCTTTTAAGTTCCTGTATGCTATAATTTTATTATGGCCTGTTAGTCTAGTTTATGTTTTTCTTTTTTATGGAAGTTATTGGACCAACATCTTCAAAGTTTGTAATGTAAAAGCATGCAATGCAAGTGTTTTTCACTTTACACTTAATTAGCCTACACCCTGTGACAATGAGAACTAAATGCTTAATCCGGTGGCTTTAATAAGCTGTAACTTAGATTAGATGTAGAGTCATATTGAACTCACTTTACTGGTTCTTGTTTTTTCTTTTTCTTTTTTGGCAGAGGAACAAGAGAAGCAAAAGCAATTGGATGAAGATGGCAGAAATGGTGCAGAAGACTAGTATGACCAGCTGCAAATTGGCATAATGTAACGAACGGCATTAGCAGATAGAATGACCAGCTGCAGTTCCAGCCTGGAGCGATGTGTGGTCTATGATTCTCCACCTCAGGATATTTGTGATCTCTGCTTGATGATGCTGTTGGTTTTGCTAGGCCTAGGGATGTTTGTATTGACATTGTTTGTTAGTTTTTGTTACTTGGGCTTTTTGTTTACGAAGTTAATTCTACATTTGTCCAAATATTTACAATTTGCCCTTCAAAAGTAAATACCCGTTGTTGAATCCAATTAATTGGGGCGTTGTACTTAAAAAATAAGAATTTGAATCCTTTATTTTCCGTAACAAGGAAGCTTGTACCTAGAGAGAGGGAGAGAGTGTGTGCGCACGCACCAAATAAACGAAACGAATTCTATTCTAAGAGCATCTCTAGGAGAGTACAAATTTTAGTCAAATTCTAGCTATAATAGCTTTCTAGTTATAATAGCTAGAAAGCTATTATAGCAAACTACTTAAAAAATGTTTTTTCTAGCAATGTTCTTCATTTTAACTCGTTTAAAATATTTTTTCTCTTGCAAATCAAATATATTAAAAAGAAAAGTAGAAACCCAACCTCACCAATCTCTCAAATGTCTCTATCCCTCTCTTCCTTTTTCTCTCTCCTCATTCCTAAATGTAGAGAATCAAAAGTTGGTTCTCCAAAATAGAAAGCCAAGTAGAGAGTTTGCTGGATGAAGATTTTCCTTCTTTTTAGCCAAAGTAGCTAGGGATGAGAAGATGGAAAGACTACTGGAGATATGCTCTAAGTTCGCCAGACGCAACACCTTCAACTTTTTCTTGAGTTTCTCTTCGAATATTTTTATGTGTGTGGACAGAGTATACCAATAAATTACGGAAAACAACAAATAAAAAGAACGCTTTTCTATGAAACACAATACTCATGAAACAGATGGACAAACGTAATCGGACAGGACTGGCTTCAACTTTGATGAAGCAAATACCCGTTCTTGGTAATTTGCATATGAGTCATTCTTCTCTTTCCCCGTAGCAGCCAATTAACAATTTACACACAACAGAAAACATAAATGCAGAGCTCTATAAGTAAATTACGCATGGGGAGAAGGAACAAAAGAAATTTATAAGGAAAAATGGATTAAAAGGAGAAAAAGAAAAAAGAAGAGGGGTAACAAAAGGACAGCTCAAGTGGACCTTGGGCACTACAATTGAATGGTCATCCACACTTCTGGATCGGCCCCTGTTACTTTGTGATGCAGAAAACTATCATATATGGCTTGGCTATCTTCTGTCATTCCTGAGCTGGTTGGAACCAGTCTGTCCCTTATTCATGTGCTCCATGTTCCAAGACGGGTCCACCGGAGGAAGTTGGTATTCATCCGGTTTCAGGGCCAAAGCAAAGTCAGGCAATGTTGGTGCTGTCTCCATGATTCTGCAGTCAAGATATCCAAAACCAGACGTTAATTATTCATATGGTTCCTTCTATCAACAAAGAACGAGATTACAATTAGGTGCCAAGAGTGAAAAGGAAATTGCATTTGGGCATAAATATTTTCAGTTATACTTCTCTCCAGTAGGACATACTTTTCGTGTGAGTAGAGGTCACGGTTTATCCGCACTTTGCTCGAAGTATCTTTTGGAATTTTTTCAGATAGATATTTCATGGTTCCCCAGAGCGGTGGATTTCTGCACAATGTCTATCAATTAAGCACTTACTCAATAAGAAAATGATTAAAAAGAAGAAGGAAACTGATCAACTAATGACACATCAATCTTCAATCCACCAACGCTACCTACAAGATAATAGATCTTGCACATGGTTCAGTACACACACGCACACAAATATCTAGAGATTGGAATAGAGACTACATAATTTAGGTGAGAGGAAGATTTAAAAAAAATGGACTAGAAAACCAAAAGAATGGTGATTGCAAGGAGAAGCGACATATTTATTTCAGAGGAAATAATTATGAGCTAACAGTTCACCTAGCTGAACCATGCTAGATGACCAATGAGTAAATAAATTCTAAAATGTTTTGATCTTGAAAAAGGATGCATGCTCATGTTGGACACAAAATCCTCATCGTGTGAAAGTCGGCATAAAAACAACTGTTTCACAAACCCATGTCCTGAGCAGAGTTTGGCTGAATAACTGGAGTACACTACTTCGTTGCTGCTACAGTCTACATACTCTCAAAGGTGAAGAACATGGTGCTCTGAAGATAACTGATAACTTAGATACTTATCCTAGAAAAAGAGCAGATACTCTGCCAGATGCCACAAGATGAATAATCCATCTATCAGCACAAATGAACAAGAAAATAGGGCTCTACCTACCTCGACAAAGGAGGAGCAGCATGAAATGCGTCACATGCTTTCTTACTTTCTTTAAAATACTCATCTGCTGCTTGCAAAGCAGCTACAGCCATCCCATGAAATTTTTCGGTGTTACCCTCGTCAAGGATCAAACCATGATAATAATATGCAGCAGCCTGATTAATATTGGAGGAAAAAAGATGAGCTTTGGTCAGCTGTGCAAAACACAAACTTCAAACATAATGAAATCAAATACTGAACGTTAGTGGCAGAAGACCCCTCTCTATCAGCTAGATCAACGTAGAGGAATCAATTGACATACAACTCTTCATGAATAGTTAAGTTGTTAACAGTTCTGATGGAAAATTATAACTTTAGTGAAAGAAAGACTGGCACAGTCTATGGTGGTGATCTCCAATATTACTTCTCATTTGGCAGTCACTTGCTCAGAAAAGACAATACCGTACCATAACCAAGAACAAGTATCATAATCTGCGTACACAGAATTTAATCCAAGGGTAGACAAACCGCATTAACAAGTAATCACCAAAGTGGAAAATACAAGTGACCAACTTGGTATCTTTTTAGGAAGAAAAACATTCATTAGGAAGAAAAAAATTCTAGAGGAATCACTATAAGTCACTTTTTTTTCCTCCGAAAGGGAAAACAACATGTAAATCCTTTTTTTCCCTTACAATAAGAATCTGAGATATCCTTCTAATGAAACAAAAACTCAGAAGATGAGATAAGGATAGCAGTGAGCGCATAAGCAAAAACACATAAAAAATTGCAGCGTACCTTTGCCTCAACATATTTCCACTTCACAAAGAGCCGATGCTTTTCACCCCAACCATTTAATAATGGAAGGTTCATAATGTTATCTTGAGCCTGTGAAGAAATGACATAAAGAAAGCAATATATGGTTCAGGATCACCAATTTTGATGTGATTTAAACAAACATATCTGGGATGAGAAGTGTAATCATGAGGAACATAGTGAACCATCAGAATTAACAACTTAAATATGACATGTAACTGATATGGAATATAGAGGAACTTATTCACTACTACTGTGAATAGAAAATGGCCAAAATAACCCAATATCAGGAAGGGCAAAAGAAAATCTGAAATTGTAACAAACCAAAAAAAAGGGTTATGACTAAGAGGAACATTTAATAAAGAAAATATTTTAGGCAAAAAGAACAAAGTGGACATGGTTAGATCCTCTTGTTTGGGGTATTCAGAGAATATTAAATTCATATTTTTCTGCCCATCCTAAATGTTGGGTATGTGGCCGTATGTGTATGTATCAGATATGCACATAAAGGCATGACAGCATAAGTCAAAGCAAATATGGCACATTATCAAAAACTACTGAACCAAACACACTCACTAGTAAATATAGCAAAGAAGTATAGATGGGGTAAGCTCTCATCGGGGATCAACAAAAAATGGAGGTGTGTCTTAATTATCAATGTTCTGCAGTGGTACTTTGACATTTTTGGTTCTAGCACTGTGCAATGGAACCCATCATGTACCCACAACGAGTTTTTAGGATCATTATTTTGCTCCTCAAACCTAGAATATCCAAATTCAGACCTTGAACTGATGCAATTTGGGCTGTAGGACTAATCTTTCTTCTTCTAACTCACAAAAATTGCGGATTTTTAATATATGTACAGCCAAAAAAACATGAAGAAAAATGGGAGACTTCAAATGGAAGCATGGAATGGAACATTTATTACAAAAATCCGAGACTTCAAATGACATTACTAATCGAGAAGAGCGCACCATCAATGCTGAGAAATCTCTTACCTGCTGCCAATACTTCACCATTTCACATGCAAGCCTTCGCTTCACTGCAAGAGTAGCTTTTGTGCTATCAATTGCCATCCCAAGTTGAATATCAACACCCTACAGTAGACATTGGAACAGATGAAGAAGAAAAAGCAAAGAAAAATAGAAAAAGGGTAAGCGAAAGATCATAGATCAGAAGACACAGAGTTCCAACATAATTTTATATAGTAGCATAATATGCCTTTTAGATGGTTGGTCCAATTTCAGGCATGAAGTTTGAAACATAAAATGTAACAGTTTATCACATCAGCCCATTCTTTGAAATACCTGTCCTAATGCTTGTAGGCAAAGTGCCCGAAGAACTCCTTCTGCTAGGTCGACTGGCAGGTTTCTCCTGCAATCAAGCAATAGTCAAAAGATTAAGAATAACAGCATTAGGAACATGTTAACAAACAGGAAGTCGAAATCAGTATAATTTTCAATTGATACAAACTTGAGCTCAGTAGGCAACTGTGGGTGAACATGTCGGACAGCACAATCAAGATATCCTGCTGCCTTTATGAAAATATCAATTGAAGCTCGTCTACTCTCTGAAAAAACAAAAGAAGCCAAGTGAGGCACAACCAAGTGAAGAAATTAGCATGACAAAAGCCAAAAGGTTGACTTATGACCAACTACTGCATATAAAAGTTTTCTTCTTCTTCTTTTGTTCTTGTTTCTTCTTTCTTTGTGAATAAAAAAGATCTTCTCAAAACAAGTTGCCCAAGCAGCATAACAGAACATAAACAGGTGAACAAATAACTTACTACGAAGTATCAAACAGAAGAATCTTGATTTAAGTATACTGATCAGGAAACCCATTTTTCAGTTGTTTTAGCCATCTCCTTTTTAACATATTAGAATTCTGTTTAAAGGGTCTAACGACATAATCTAATGAATTTGCAGTTTTCTATCTCTAGTTTTCTAATTTTTCCTATTTGTCATTCAGTTTCCATGTCAACCATACTAGGCTCAATCCAAAACTGATACTTTTGATGGGTGTGAATCACCGTCAGCACATGAAACCATGTAGAGGAAAGATAAGGAAAACTGATCAATCTCATTTTTCCACAACTTTATCCAGAGTTTTATACTTTATGAAGCCCGGGAAGTGGAGTGAAACAAGCAATAAATATACGACTGCATATTCTGCGGATATAACTACACATTACACATGTATTGAACCTATAACTAAAGATGTGTATTTATGCTTATTGTCTACTATATGAATCTACCACAAAGACAGATTACTTGAAAGTATGCAATTTAGTCAGCAGAAAAGTTTACTGCAGTTTGCATCTGATTCTAAACTTCAGCAGACAGTTTAGTGCTGCACTAAGTTAGAAAGTGCTCAGTAAAGAGAAGACTTCATGACCATTAAAGGTCCACAATCATTCTAGAAAGTTCCCACAACATAACTTTCTCATTAACATAGCAAGCTATTGTAAGAAAACAAATGAGATGATAAATGGAAAAACACAAGATTTAATTGCCTATGGCTCAGTCTCATGCAATAATGCTACTTTCAATAGACCCAAAAAATTAACAATACCTTCTGTTACTTTTGGCTGATAACCATCAGCAGATGTTCTTGGAAGAAGTAACAAATTAGCTTGTGAGAACGATAGCATTGCCATTAAGTGCAAGATGGACAGCACCTCGTACCATGCATTAGACATAGCTGTTTCCTGAAGGATTATTCATTCAAATCAAGTTAGGTTTCCTTGACAAAATGATGGAATCTAAACCCTACTTGAGGAAAGAAAAATATATGACACGCATAACAGAGAAATGTAAACTTAAGAGCTCTGCCACATGCCCACCTCTGCATCATCCTCTTGATTTACCCACACAAATTGTACCTTGTGTTGTAGCTGGCTTCCTTCATATTAGAAATAAGAAACGCCTTTAGGATTTAACTAAACTTGTGGATACAGTTTAATGAGATGACATATGATCAAGACTTACCATCTTTCATTAATCCCAAAAGGACAGGCAAGTAGTCCTCGAGAGCCTGCTGAAGATCAGCTAATGTTGAACCACCTGAGGACAAGAATTCATTCAGCTGTAGAAATACTTGAGTTCACATATCATTTGGAAAAATCAACAAACTTGTGTCCATGACAAACCATGTTGGGTAGCAGTTTTTCTCCTTGTTCTTGTAATTGTAGGACCTTCTTGGCCAGCCATTACAACTATACGAGTTCTTAAAGCAGATAGGCGTTCTACTAAACTCTTGGATAAGTGATCACCGAGTGACTGAGAGAAATCAACAGGTTTAGGGATTCGCAAACCAGGAACATAGACAGAAACTTCCCCAATATTTGCCGGCCTCCTCCTATTTCCTACTGTATCTTTCGGTGTTGACACCAGGCATCCCATATCCTAAGACTTGCTATATCTGCCAACCCAAATAAAATTTAGTCAATCAGCATCCGCACTATTGAAGCTGTAAATGAATTTCCCGCTTGTTGTATGTAAACTCTCTCTTACATGAAACAGTGGTGATTTTCAGAACAGCGTGCAGGTAACTAGGTTCCAATGTATATGAACCAGAAATGATAGCTGTTCAAATATTATAATCCAAAGAACGGAGATAGGCATGGACATAAACAGTAGGCAAGCCATAATTAAATGTCAACCAACAAAGCACAAGTAGTAGGTTGCTCACGAGCGACACCCAAATGGCTCTGAGTATAACTCTCGTTGAGATGTTAATATCTTTAATTGGTGTTGTAAAACACTATATCTCTATATTTCCAAAAGTGGACTAGTTTGCTAACATTGAGATTGAGTAAACAAATAAATAACAATTGGCTAAAATTGATCTAAACCCACCTTCTTTCTTAACAGATGGCTGACTGATTGGTCAAAAGTTCTTGTTGTTTCTGCACCCAAAAAAAAAAATGAAAACCACAATTCGATGTTAGAGCTAAAAGAAGAAAAATGAAGGTTATTTTCTTTAAAGGCAAGAGAATCACATGAATCATGAGCCATGACATTTTAGGAGAGTTGAAAAGAAAAAGTGTACCGAACTTTATAAGGAGGGTGATTTCTCGTGCAACCAATTACGTTGAAATGTGGAAGTAAAGGAATTCAAATTGAACTAGATTGGCATTTGGTATTTGGTAACCTCTCACGAAAAAGTTAACTTGAGATGAATATTATGAGTAAAGGGTCTCCAAACAAGCCCAAGCAAGCAACAATTGGAGGAAAGCATAAAATTAAAAAAGAAAGAAAACCCAGAATTCCAGCTCCAAGCAATTGCAGATTTATTTATTAAAGTGAGGAGATGAGAAAATGCAAAGCGAACGTAATAACATTTGAGGATGCTCATTATCTGGGTCTTGGGTATGAAACACAAAAGACAGCAAAAGAAAAAAAACTGGAGAAATCAATTGAATATAACTAAAAGAAAAAAGAAACATCTTTTCTGACTACCAAAGAGTAGAATTGTATACTTACCAACTAACATAAAGCCACTAGTTTGTGTTTTGTCAATTGCAAATTTGCAACTTTCAAGTCAGGTCAGGTCCCTGGTCAGAGAGAGAGAGAGACACTCGATGATCAAATAAAACTCAAACCTAAACATAAAGATGCCTTCCTTCCTAGGCAGAACCCCTACGGACCATAATCATCGCGAAGCTTATTGGTGTGCAGTATGAAGATCACAGACTCTCAATTCAAAACAAAAATTAATAATAATAATAAAAGGAAAAGCCTTTTCCTTAGTCGTCCAGAGAAGAAAGAGCCAAAGAGGGTATTGGAAATGGAAAAAGAAAAAATAATAGGGATTTTGTTTCTACTCTCTTATTCTTATTAAAGGCTAAAGCTTTTAGCTTTAAGCGGGTTCGACTTCAACACTCAACACAGCATATTGGGTGGGTGGGTTTTAGAAATTGGTGGAGCTTTTTATCGTATATATCGGCATACAGTCGCTTTCTTTTCTTCATATATATGATGATATATATTCCTTTTTCTTTTTCTTTTCTGGTTTTAAATTAATTATAGCGTTTGAATGGCGCCCTGTACCATTACTATACCCAAACCCTAAATTCCTATTCTCCTCCCTCTCTCTCATCATCATACGGAATCATCACCGAACCCATCAGTCGGTCGGTCCCTCTTTTCCTACGTCAACAACATCTGTCTGTTATTCTTGTCATTTCTGCTGCACTCACTTTTCACTTGTATGTTTACCTTTTCACCAATTTTTTACTAAATCCGCGGCAACATATCATATGATATGAATTATGAATGGTCAAACCAACCGGTGTTGATTGAAATTGGAACGCACACTTCTTTTCTTTTTTGCTCTTTCGTCTTTCCAGAACAAAGAAAAGAAAGCCCGTTACTTGACTTTGGATCAACTTCGTCAATACCGAGTCGTCTACGACTAATATTTCACACAAGAAATGACAAGTGTCAATCTAATAATGGTGCAGCAAACTCCTAATTATTGGGAATCAAGTTTTATAATCATTGCAAGGCAACAGATTAATTGAGTTTTTTTAATTATTGGGGGATGTGTCCTGCATCTCTCTTCTCTTGTGATTATTTCGGCTTTTTGATAGTTGGGGGTCTTAATTTGCGTACTAGTTTTTCGATTTTCCACACCAAAAATGCATGAACAACTGCATTCCATCTCCAGCATCCGTTTTTGTTTTTTGGTCAACAAAAACTTCTTTATATGGAAAAAAAAAAAAAAAAAAAAAAAAAACCCCAAGAGAAAGAAGATGCAACAGGTCTGCTCCAGTCAAAACCAATTGGTAATGAATAGGGGATCCAATTCCTTAAAGGCCGTCGACTTTAATATCACGAATGAAGTTGAGACTGCAACCCCAAAACTAATCGACAATGAGAAAGTGACCACCTCTTTTATAAATTATTGTAAAGTTTTTTAGGGCCCGTTTGATAACAATTTTAGTTTTCTTTTTTCTTTTTTTATGAGGCAACATCATCAAATTCACATTACAGGGTAAAATGTAGTATATATGTTATCCATCTTGACTCAAAACAATTGAAACATCAACATTTTCATGCATACATGAGTTAGGTATGTTGGCCAGGGCAATGAATCTAAGTTCGAATCTCTCTCTTGTAGATTAGATTAATTTAGAATAATTTAAAATATCACTTGTATTATAATAATAAAAAATCATATTGATTCTTCACCAATCTAAATTTAAAACAAAATTAGCTTGAAATTTGTATGCTTGTATGAGCTGATATTTCTCCTGGGGCTATGAAAGCAGAGTTTGAGGAGTGTGAGGGTAAGAATCAACTTGTCATTGGGTTTTGACAAGTGTCCATAAACTAAGAGAGATATGGATGCATTGCAGTATGGAGATAGTTAATTTTAGTTGTACACTTTTGATTGACTAGGACATATATACAATACGTAACATAGGAATAAGACATTTCAAAAAAGGACATGAGTTAATAATGGGACCTCTGCGCATCAAAATGTAATCTTTTGTGTCATAACTGTCGTTAGCATAAGAAAGCGTTTGATGATTGATACACTGAGACTGAGTCAGTGAGTAGACTAGTTAGCTGCAAAACATACAAGAGTTTCCTCTTCGATATGCAACTCAACTCATTCCATATGTTAGTCTTACTCGTCTTAGGTAGACAAATCTGCTATTTCATTTTCATGCGGTGCGGATTTAAATTTTAATCCTACGAGGGAGAATATGCTTTTTTTCTTTATTTTTTTATTATTTTATATTTCCCTTTGTTTTGCTGTGTTTTTATTTTTATTTTTATTTTTACAAGGAGCAAAAAGAAAGGTTGAACCAAAGCTAACATGGATTGAGTTGAGCAACTAACACTCCAAATTAAGGTAGAGATGCAGTTCGTTTTCAAATGTAAACGACTGATTTCAAGTAATAACAGCCAGGGGCAGAGCCACCTTTGCCCCCAATGTTTTGTAAGCTTCCACTAATCAATGTAATGTTTCGTAAAATATTAACATAAACAGTCCCGATCTCTTGGACCACAGGAGTCCAAGAGATTGTGGTCACCCACCGTTGGATATTAATCTAATGGTTCAAAATGATATATATAAATGCAATATGACATAAATGATTATTACCCGATTCAAGTCATAAATGAGTGAACCGTTGAATTTACATCCAACGGTGAGTGACCATAAATCTCTTGGACTACAGGGGTCCAAGAGATCAGGACTGTTAACATAAATTTGTATGTTTTCAGTTAATGGCCCCCAACCCCAAATTCGAATCCTAGCTCCGCGGCTCCGCCTAACTAAAAATAAGTTTAATTTTCAGTATGCAAATTATTTATTGTAGAGAATTTTGTTTGTTTGATTACGTATATTATATATAAAATGACAATAAGTATAATTATAGGATAATCATATATATATATATATATATATATATAGGCTTGTTTCCAGAACTAGAAGTCGACGTGTGAACAGTTTTTATCATGTATAATATATCTAGAAAGAAAAACCCTAAGTTTAAGATAACATCAAGTTAAAATCTATTTCATGCTAACAATTGTTGCAGAACCATAACCAAAAACTTTTTTATATTAAATTTTCAACTGTGTATGTTAAATGTTTTAGTCAAGGCAAAAAAATATGTTAATGTGTTTACATGTGGGCGCTAAACCAGTGACAGTGAGACCAGACATCCAGAGGCCCACAGCAAAGCAGCTCCCGCAAGCCCACCGTCCAAGAGCTCTAAGCCTTCCACGTGCATGAACACGTGGCATCATGGAAGCATGTCGTCACTCATATATTTGTCACAATCTAACTCTAGCCCCTGATTTGCTGAGGGCGTTTATTGGGATGACAAAATCACAAATATCTAATTTAAAAAAGGAAAGGAACATGTGGCGAGCGATGGCTGTCCTTCGATATTTGCCGGTTTCGGCTAAGGCTGTGCACTGCAGCCATCGTTACGTTAGGATTCCGCTACATCCATAATAGATAATACATTGGACATTGAATTTGAGACACTTCTTGAGAGGTACACGCAAGGCAACAAAGTAGGAGTGCGTGCCACGTGTAGAAGATGCCCGCCCCCCTGAGCTGGTTTGGTAGGTTCATTGGATTGAGATTCCCACCCAAACGATAGACTGTCTGTCTGACACGTGCGTAATATTACTCGCTAGCTAGCTGTGATTAGACTGAAATGGCATATAACTGCTCTGCATGCACGACACGTAACACCAAATCATGCGCGGGTTTGGGGCCTACTTCTCTTTGGTCCTGGGCCGGGCTTTCTTCGTTTCGTTTCGTCTGTTTCAAAGAAGAGGGCTCCGTCCGAGGCTTCTGGTTAGCAACTTGGCGTAATCTATCAAAGAAATCCCAGAGGGCACCAACCAATAAGCCCCAACCCAACGGTCACAATGGCGGAGGGTATTTACGTCTTTTCATAAAAATCCCATATTCAAATACGCTTAACATTCCCAGGCTCGCTAATGTTTCCCTCCACCGAGAAACCCTAATAAGTTTGCAAAGAATTGTTGGGTTCTCAAATCCTCCTTCAACAATTTATTTAATTAAATAGGTGAAGATAGCTTTCTAAGTTAAGGAGTAAAAGTTTTGGATTTCAGATTCCGGTTCTTGGCAATTGGCATTGTCAATTTGTCATCATCAAGGATGAAGAGTGCATACAAAGCTCAGCCTCAGCCTCAGTGGATTTGATTTTCAAGTTTGAAAAGATTCTTCCTGGAATTGAGAAATCTGCTTCTATGTCTCCTGCTCGAGTGAAAAACCCAAGAATTCTTGAGAATAAGATTGAATGTCAGACACCGGAGAAGATAAACGAGCCTTTAAACACCAAATACCACGAGGGGCAAGCCCAACTTCCAGATCCAATTTTCCATGGCTTCTCTTTCTCTCTTTTTTTTTTTCTTCTCTAACAAAGTACGAACGATGGTTTGAGTCTAAAGCTTGTCATCTTTTTTAATTTGCAGATATAGGATTATGGCAGACTTGTTTGACCATATGAATTGCTCCTTGAGGTTGCTTCGTCTGCGTAAAAGGTCACCTACTTTTCAAAATATTTCTACTCAGGTGGAAGTCCTAGCGAAGCGGTAATGTTTGATTTAGTTCAAAATATTTCTCCTTCATGTGCTGTTTCTTTTCCATGGTGGCGGGTAGGATTGTTTCGTTTTCGTATTGTTTTCCTTTTCTTGTTTTTTAAACTTTTTAATCAATTGGAGGAATAATTCACAAGTGATTGGTGCTTCTAATAGACTTAATAGGGTTTTGACTAATATCCGTCAATGAAATATGGTGCGATTCTCAAAAAGTTCAAACCTGTTAATGGATTGAGGGAAAATAGGACAATGGCTTTTGTTCTAATATGAGAATTCAACCAGTATATACGATAAAATGGTTTTTATAGTATTGGTTCTCCAGTATCAAGATCACAATCATAACTTATAAGATCATGCAGTTTAGCTGTCAATCATCTAGATTCGCACCTGCTCCATCAACATCAACGTAATGAGTGAATGGAGAGAGCCAAATCCATCAAGGACCAGGATCCGTTTTGTATTGTTAAGGACTTTAGTTTCTTGTTTGTAATTCTCAAGATGTTGAGAATAACTTCATAACTAGCAGCCAGATAAATTCTAACTCACCCTTAGCTGCACTTCCACATGTTATTTTTCTAAGCAACTAGTACTTCCAGATGCTATTTTTTAAAACAACTAGTACGAGGATCTGGTCTAAAGTTACCGTTGTTTAATTTATATTTTGTTTTCTCTTATGAACTTACGAGTTATGACTATATAGTATATACTTTTTACTGAACTGTTCTTTTTATTTTTCCAGAAAGTTCTTGTACAAGCATCTTGCTCAAATGAAATTTATACTTCCTGAAGCCATAAAGATAGATAGAATTTTGGTGCAGGACAAGAAAACTCCATGCATGAAGACAGATATGAATATCACCTTGCTATTTGATATTGTGGAAGGTCACGGTGAAGTATCTGACTTTATAGCTGTGCGCCAAGTTTTTGCTTCTAGGCTCATTAATTTCTTTGCCATGCATCCTGAGGTACTGTGATGTCTCTTTCTCTGATTTTTTTTCTTTTTGTTTTTTTCTTCCTTCTTCGAAGTGAGAGACTGTTGCAAGCTCCTTGGTTGGGCCTAATAAATATTTTTGTAGATTTCTAGGTTGATGGTCTTATTTTGGCGCGTGATAAGTTGACTATATAAAACAGGAAATGTGGATCTGAACTGTTACATTGCTTGTGGTGCCACATAGGACATGAAACAATACCTAGAAAATGTCACTTTTGGTTCAGTAAGTGGCATATGATAGCCCCATGGTGTATAAATTGTCAAGCAATCAGATTGTGCTGGCTTCAACTTAGTGATTCTGTTAGGTGGGCTTGGGATTAGCTATTGGGTGCCATTTAGGAGATGAAACAGTGCCTGTCAGAAAGTTTGGTTGAGTAATTTGTAGATGATACTCCCATTCTGTATGAAATGTGTGGTGATCAGGTTAAATTGATTGTGTTTCCTTCACTTGGGCTTAGCTTTTTGCACCAGTCATTTGATTAGTTAAGCCAAGGTGATGAATTATTTTGGTGTTAAAAGATAAAAGCAATGAACTCATGCATTTGTATTTCTTCGGTCAAGGCTTGTGATGTTCCAGAGGCCATATTGCCGGAGCCTTTTAGCCAAAGAAGAGAGATACCTCTCCTGGAGAAATTACCTATCAATTCTTCAATGGAATTTAAAGCAACTTCAAATGAAACTGAGCTGTTTTTAGAAAAAGTTCATCCATATCCATATGTGAGCAGACACTTCTCTCATAATGCTGTTGTTGCTGAAGCAGAAAAGGCCCAACTCTTAGCATCTCCAGTCCCCTTGCCATCTTCTGGCGGTATGAATAACCATGGTATTAAGAATGAGCAGAAGAAAGAATTTCCAGTTCTGTCTTCCAAACCTGATAGTATAACTGAGCTAGATATCAAAAAGGGGCAGCAGAACAAACCATGTTCCAAGTTCAGTATTATCAACCACTCAGTGCAGCTGAACCACCCTCAACGCTCTAGTGCTTCCAGTGTATCAGAAGGCCCTCTTGTAAAGCTCACCTCATCTGCTGATAGTATCATGATAGAAACACCTACACCCTTGACACCAAGGAGATCAATGCCCAGTTGTGACGCCAAGCATGTGACCATGAACAGCCAATCAGCATCATGTCATAAGCCTGCAAAAAGAATTCTAGACTTCTCACACTTGGAAGGTGATAAAATTTCATTGGACTGCACTGCAGATGAGTCGGACTGCTACAAAGTTGTAAACAAAAACATCCCTAAAACTAAAGAAGGACTTTTTGAGGATGGAAATGTTACTTGTTCTCTGGCAACACTGGAGGTATGCTGGTTTCAAACTTCTCTAGTTATTCTACTGAATGTGGCAATTGCACAGGAATTTAATTCTTTACTGTTTTCTTAGACTTGCATTCTCATAACCTGTTTTTCTTGAGGGTGTTGATTGACGTGGGTAATCTTAAATCTGTCAGCCAGAATATCTAGTTCGAGGTTCATGATAAGATAAATAGATTGACTGGCATCTATTTTGCACTCCATCTTTAATTTGTACTCGTCTGCATGATATGATACCAGGAAATTCGTTGTTGTTTATTTTTCCATGTAGATATTCTGATATTGTTTTTAGGTGTGGAAAGATGCTAGATTTTGCTCTTCTACATGCATTTTTTTTTTCTTTCTAAACCGTGCAGTTGTTCTGCTTCTATTTTGTACTTTTACCTGTTAGTCATTTGAACTTTAAAAATAACAAAAATCTCCTTATCTATTTCCCACTGATTGGACTTTGCCATTCTAGGTTGAGCAGATCCTTGGTTGCGGTAATGAGGATCTCGAGAAGAGCCAAAAAAGTGCATTGCTGTGCCAGCAGATGTCTGCTTGCCCGGCTGACTTGGTTACTATAATCCACAGTATATTCAAGTCTCTTAACTGGTCTCCGATCACAAAAGAGGAGCTTGTGCACAAGATAATTATGAATAACTTTGATGTTGTTGAAAGAAGTGCGTATCAATGTGCTAACTACTGGTACATGTTTGATTGCATTTCAAAAGTAGGTGTTTCATGACTGTACCTTATTTTCTTTGCAGGAGAAGTTGAAGAACAGATTGATCTTCTTGAAAGGCATGTTCCAGATTGGATACACAGGAAGTCTTCTGGTGGCGATACTATGTACAAGTGAGTTTTTATTTTCATTTCTTTTTTATAAAAAAATTCATTCATATCTTTGTGCATGAGAGATCTCTGTTACATGATTATCAGAGTGTATAAGCTCTAAAAAATAGATTCGTAGATCTTGAGCTTATAGCTGAGTTTATGGTGACTTTGTTCATTAGTAGCGGTGGATTTGGATTCGAAACTAGTGTCGTAGAAGATCTTGGATCCCGCCATATTGTTTAGTACTTGATTTATCCGATCCGCTGCAATATGATAGTGGAAGGGGATAGGAATTGGTGCGATGTTTTCTAGAAAATACTTTAGGGTAAGTGGCAGGAGTCTTCCAAGTTTATTTTCCCAAGTTTAGAAAGTAGTTCCCAAGTTTGTCCCTCGTACAAGTTTATTTTCATTATGGATATTTGTTTTTCATCTTATTCAAAAGCTTGTCACGGCTTCCAAATCAGATTCAGAACATATATATGGTGTCTTATACTTTTCAATCTCATGTTTTCTCCGATGACATGCAGCATCAAGAAAGTGCCAAACTTGAACTTAGTTCTATCAAAGCTTAAGGCGAACATGATAATTTAGATCGAGGGACTGAATTTGTTATTAAGAAGGCTTCTTTTGAAGTTGGTGGCACTTGCAAAAAGGAAACTGCGGAGTCTTGCTCTACCAAGTTCCTAACGCAGCTTCACTGCGCAGATGCTTCATTTTAGAAACATGGTGTTATCTATATTTTCAAACCATTGATTAAAAGAATATATATATATATATATTTATTTATTTATTTATTTCAATTACACCACAGGGAATATATATACTTTCATGCGCTTTTTTGTCTCTTTGCACTCTGTTTCTCTTTTGTTATTTAATTCTTCTTCTCTTTTATACAATTTAATTTTTCTTTTATTAACAAGTGAAGATGTCAAAGTGCTTTTTTTCGTCTAACTTATTGGCTTTGAGGGAGGGAAAAATTGAACAAAGGACCTCTAATTCGTAGATAATTATCAATTGAAGTGAAGGTGTCAAAGAGTAAGAGAAATTAGGCTTTTTTTTTTTAATGTGTGTTAATTACCTGTTTACCCTTAGGTCCCATTTGGTTCGCAAAAAGGATTTGATGGAAATATTTCGCATTTCTTTTTCTAAGGGATAGAAAATGGAAGATTATATTCCCGTGTTTGGTAGTGATGTGAAAGCAACCAGGAAATACCACTTTATTTCATTTCCTATGTTTAGTTTGCTTATAAATGTAAAACAAAGTTTGTCTAATTTTTCAATTATATCCATATTAGATAATAATAAAAAATTATGCATTTAATGCTATATTGTAATTATAAATTGTTTATAGGGACAAAATGGTCATGAAGTATGTGCATTTAATGTTGATATTAGTTTCTTATCGAAAGGGAAAATGGAACCCAAGAAGGGTGGGTTTCATTTTTCCCCCTATTTTTCCATATGTCGGACAACCACTTCCCATGTGTGGTCATTTCCCATGAACCAAACGTAGTATAGAAGATTAAGTTTCACTTTTTATCTAACTTTTTTTTTTCTAAATCATGTTTTTATTTCAAGCTCATCCCATATATTTTGTAACATTCAATAAATAATATTACTTTCATTGAAAACAACATAGCACATTCTTTCACTCAAAAAAAAAAAAAAAATTAGCACATTCATTTATCCGGTAATCTTTTTACTGAGTAAATGTTTTAGATTTTTATTTTTATTTTCTTTCAAAATTTTCACAATTCAATTTCTCTTTGTATCGATATTTTTGTCAATTGTTTATATTATATTTCCTGTCGTATTTCATCAATATCCATTCGATAGTTTTGCTACAATGATATTTTGATTTTAATGCTCCAAAAACGTTAGGAAAAAAAGAGAGGGAGATTCACTATTATACCCAATATATGAGCTCAAATTATTTATAAAAAAAAAAAAAAAAACCTATAAGAAATGGACTTTTTAAACACACATAAAGCCCATTTACAACATAACAAAAAGGTTTTTAACTTCTTTTAAATTACAAAACTGCCATTGATTTCTTAAAACCAACCCAACCCTAAAACCTCATAAAAAAGCCTAAAACACTCAATAGGGCATCAAAGTAATTTAATAATCAAAATTAAATTCAATAGAGCCAGCTGTCATTTTTTGGGTTTTTTTGGGTTTGTTTATAGCAATTAAATGGTGTATGGTTTATTTATAGTTTTAGTGCTATGAATGGATATATGACTAAATATCTCCCAAAAAAAATGAGTGTGAGCTCAAACCGAATCCAACCGTCCTTAGATTTATTCAATTAATATGATGATTTGTGCATAAATCCGAACCATTTATATCTACAATATGGTTTTTGGTTTTGGAAGGGAGTCATATCGTACACCCAATACAATTTTATAGGGTAGTTTATGTGCAAACAAATATATTTATAAAATGGTTATAATTTTTGTTTTTTGGGGTTGCATTTTGTCAATACATATATTTTTGAGAAATTTGCATAAATATCATCTGAACTTTTAGCCATGTGTGCGATTACCATATGAACTTTCAATTTTTATGTAACACCCCGACTCTAAATTAAATTCCTAAATTAAATTTCTTAATTTAATTAATTTTGAATTTACGGATTTACCCTTGGGGTAGGGGTATTTTGGTCATTTTATTACCCGGACAGAGTTTGGGGCAGTTGCTGGTATTTTTGGGTAGATCGTATTGAGTTGAGTTCGTAGACACGTAGTGGGCTCGATTCGGAATTGTAACGAAGAAGTTACGATCAAAACATCGACAATGGCAAAATCGTAAATATTTCGAAGTTGGTTTTTTTTAAAAAAAAAACCAGATCTCTCTCTCTCTCTCTCCTGCGAACCAGAAACCCCCCTCCCTTTTTATTTTTTTGGCTTGCGACGGCAGCAACTTCCCACCGTCGCCACCGCCACTTGGGGCGGCACCGGTCCCGTTAGAACCGCCTCACTTCCCTCTTCGATTCTAGACCGGTCCCAGTCTCGATCCGCCGTCGTGGTCGCCGGAAACAGCCACGAAACGAAGCTGTTTTGACAGTTTTTCATCCAACTTTCGGCCTCTCGTTTTCTCTCATTTTTCCACCAAATTTGACGAGTAAGGTATGGTTTTCTACCTATTTTCCATGCTCTTGCTGCTGGTTGGGTACCTTAAACTGTGAATTTTGAGCAGGTTGAATTTTTGGGGAAATGTTCAATTTACAGGGGAGACTCTGCTAAAATTTTTAGTAGAAAGTCTCGATCCTTAGTAAGTGGGCCTGACATCGGGGGGAATGTCGGTAACAAGACGGGATTCGCTCCTGTTTTCGAGAATTCCGAAGCGAATCTTGTCATTTTACTTTCAACCACTTGAACTTTGCAAAGTGTAGCAATTTACCTTCTATTATAACTCTATTAAAATATTCATTAAATACAGTCACAAGTTGAACATGATATTTTTTAAAGGACATTTTCATGAATTTATTATAATTAAAAACATACATTTTTTTAACTAACATAATTAGAAAGGAAAAAAAAACAGAATTCAACCTAATTAATTATAGGGAGATTCACTATAATACCCAATATTGGAGCCTAAATTATAAAAAAACCCTATATGAAATGGACTTTAGAAACACAGCCAAAACCCATTTACAACATAACAATAAGGCTTTTAACTTCTTTTAAATTACAAAACTGCCATTGATTTCTTAAAACAAACCCAACCCAAAAACCTCATAAAACAGCCCAAAACACTCAATGGGGTATCAAAGTAATTTAATAATTAAAATTAAATTCAATAGGGCCAGCTATTATTTTTTGGATTTTTTTGGGGTATGTTTATAGAAATTAAATAGTGTAGGGTTTATTTATAATTTTAGTGCTAAGAATGGGTATTTGACTAAATATCTCTTAATTATACCCCAACCTCCCCCACACCCCTTCTCCTTCACTCCCCGCTCACAGCCCCCTCCTCCCCCACCCTAAAACTCCACTCTCTCTCTCTCTCTCTCTCTCAACTGCACAAAGAAGAGCCCAAACTCTGCAAAATAAATAACAAATTCAGCAATATTTAATTGCCAAGTTGGATTTTATCAGCCTAAAGAAAAAAGGAAAACGTCATGATTGCTCGGTTTTAATGTTTAGCACTTTGAGCATAGCTTTCACTTCTTGTAAGACATTGCAAATTGGTAGTGGAGGAGAAAGATGTAGGGGGAGGCGAGAAATAATATGCTTGATTTTTGTTTTTTTAATTAGTTTCAAAAAATTTTAATTAGTTTAATTGTAGTAATTTGATTTAATGAAAATTTTAACAGAATTACACGTAGGTGGTAATTTGTTATACTTTATAAAGTTTAGGTGGTTAATAATGAAAATTAAAAATTCACGTGGTAATCTTACACATGCTTAAAAATTCAAGTAGTTTTTATGCAAATTTCCCTATATTTTTTATCAAATTAAAAGGGACTTATTTTTATTTAAAATTTTCAAGCACATGATTAATCAGTCAAATAAAAGAGTAATGTAAGGGAGATCACAAATTATATACCACATTATGTGAAAGAGCTAGAAATCATCTAAACAATAAATACATAAATAATCATAAGAATGTCCCATATTTGTTTCACTTAAAATACGTCAAACATAAGATTACGAAATATGCTCAATCGAATACCAAATATATTGGACAATAGATCTTATATTCTAATGTAATTGTATATCCTTAGAATGACATCCAACTTTTATCTTTATTATTTTATTTTATTTAATCAAGAGAAACTTCAATAATATAATTAAATATATGACATCTAAAGCATATATCCAAAGAAGACAACAAACAAACATGCTAAAAACAAAGGAAAATGCTAGGCTTACCACATTTTTCATACCACATTGTGTACCACCTTTCTAATAGAGGTGAGCCCCATTGTATTGGTGGGCTCTACCTCTATTAGAGAGGTGGTACACAATGTGGTATAAAAATGTGGTAAGCCAAGCATTACCCAAAAATAAAACTAAAGCGGATAAAAGTTGCACCTATACTACTAGCCCACATTACCATAAGAGGAATGCTAGCAACTTTCTCTCTAACCTTATCCTTTGGACATTCTCCTTTTTACACTTAAAACAATGTCATTCTCCTTACACTTAAAACAATGTCATTAATATATTATACAAGTTAACTTTTGCTTTCCAAGTTTACCCTTATTAAATATATTCAATTTATCCAAAAAAATTTCACAACTTTCTTGCCATCTTATTCTTTTTGTTTTTTAACGTCAATTTTTTATATATTAAGAAAATGTCTGCTTTTAAAAAAGAAAGGAAATTTTTACCCTTAGACTTTTTTTTTGGTTTAAAAAAAAGGACATTTACTCTTTTTTTTAAAAGCAAACATTTTCTTTATAAAAAAAAAAAATTTGACGTTAAAAAAATAATAATAATAAGATGGCAAGAAAGTTGTGAATTTTTTTTGGATAAATTGAATACATTTAATAAGTGTAAACTTGGAAGGCAAAAGTTAGCTTGTATAATATATTAATGACATTGTTTTAAGTGTAAGGAGAATGACACATGTCAAGTAAAAAAGGGAGAAGGTCCAAAAGAGAAGGTTAAAGAGAAGGTTGCTAGCATTCCCCAGTAAACTAGAAGCTTAAATATACCATACCACCTAAACAAGCGTCGACCACAACTTCTATCTTTGAAAATTGTAACTGAATGACCCACGTAAGTACTTAACAAAAAATCATTGCTTCAACATGCAAAGCATTTGTAAATCCGATAAAATAGAACCAAACTTAAAAAAAAAAAAAAAAAAAGAAAAAGCGATAGTTTAAACTATAGGGGAGAGAGATTTATCACAAACACACAACTATTATGCCAATTTTTAGTTTGCAAATCAAAGTCATTTTTCACTAGACTAGACCCTGTTGACCAATTGAATGAGACTTTGAATATTGTTTGAGATTGTATGTTCATAACAAAAAAAAGTATTTGCCGCATAAAAAAAAACACAAAAAAAAGTATTTGTATTTTTCCAAATACTTTTTTTGCATCTCTTAATTTTTTGAAAATAAAATAAATCAGTATCGAACTCTTTTTTTAAAATCATTTTTCTTTAAACTTGTACTAATCAAACACCAACGCAAGCTACTTCGCATCAGAAACGAGGTGATAATCAAACCCATCACAGTTGTGCCACGTGGCAATCAAAGTCGTTTGGTGACCGTCGGATGTTGAGCACAAGCCAGAGGAGGCTTTTATAGCGAGGAGAAAACCTAACCTTAGCGCCGTCTGAGGTTGAGGGCTTGGCTTCTTAATCTTTATCTCTTCTTATCCCACACACAAAAACCCTAGGAAGGCCAAAACCTCAAAGGTGAGCTCTTTCGCACTTTCGTTATTCTCCTTAATCATGTATAGTATCTGTATCGCTTTCTGAGTTGGGGCTCTTCTTCTTTGTTTTGATTTTGTTTATGCTTGTTTTCTGGGTAACACGGGTATACAAAGGTATGAGGGTTATCCGGCAGGCGCTTGATCATCAACTGAAGTTTCAGTTTCTTTGTTATTTTACTTTTTATGTATTTCAAATTCATTCGGCGGCCAAAAAGACTGCTTTTACTTGGTGGGTAATGCAATTATGCTACCAGTATTGTAGTGGGTTGGTTTATTAATTGTTTGTGCAGCCAAAGAGTATGTTTGAAATGCTTTACTTGATGGGATTGCAATTTTGCTACACTTGTGCTCGTATTGTTCACATATACTATTACTACTACTTTGGAAGTGTCTTCCATTATTATAGATTGTGTATTTCTCTGTGTTCGAGGATGTGAAAATTCCAAAATTTTAATTCTAAGTGGGTTTTTACCATGACAGTGTTACCGGTATCATATTATCCAGATTTCGCAATTCTACTTGTATCACAGTCTTGTATATATGTATTGTTCTCTTAAATTTAATTAAGATAAACTCAGTTTCGGAGATACTTGTTGATGTTTATGGGATTTGGATGGTGTTCTGAATGGTTTTGGTTTCATTGCCACTCTGTAAAATTGTACAATTGATGCATTCTTTCATCAGTTTCATGTTGGCACTTCATAGATGCTTGGTTTTCTTAGTATAGTATGAGATTGAAGAAACAAGATAACAGAAAATATAATATTTGTCCTTTATTTGAGACATTGTAAAATTCGTTTTGAAAACAATTTGAGACATTGTAAAACAAATTTCTCAGTCGTGTTGGAGGTTTTATTGCTTAAAATACAGACTACTTAGCTTCAGATGCAATGTTTTGGATCTTGAATTATTTTCAATTGAAGCTCACCCCTTCATCTTACAGTACCCACTTTTTATGCAGATGAATCGGGAGAAACTTATGAAGATGGCCGGTGCGGTTCGCACTGGTGGAAAGGGTAGCATGAGGAGGTGGGTTAACTTTTAAGCTTGAAACTCCTTTTCTCTACCAAGTTGAGTCACAGAGGCTAAAATATCAAGTTTTGTCCTTAATGATTATGAGTTAAATATGCGTGCAGTTATATGTGAGCCAGTTTAATGCCTAATATGTCACTTAATATGGTTGATGCTCACTTGGTCTGCATGCATTATATTGAGCACCTGATGAAGTAGTTTACTTCATCAAATTATTGATTTGCAATTTGAGTTCCTTATGTGAAGCAGTTAGGGATGGCATGTTGAGTGGACTGTTGTCTTTTGTTGTTTTACCATGTTTTTTTTTCTCTTCTTATTCTTGTTATTTTTTGAAGACTTTCATAGTCTGTTCTCCCCATGGGGAACAGAAAGTTTTCTCTTTTATTGATTTGTATAACCATTGCAGTTGTACTAATGAACCAACAAAGAAAAGTAACATGCAATCTTTATGTGGCGCACTATGAATTTAAATACAATCATTTAGTGTATGCTGCATTTGGTGCTCGTTACACCAGATGGCTCTGTAGTTTAAGGAGCTCATAACAGAAAGGTAGTCTCCAATTGGTGTAATTGCTTTTTCAGTAGAGAGCCTACTCTGGAGGAGAGTGTGATGGGTTCTTCTGCTCTTCTGTTTTGAGTCATAAGTCTTACACATTCGTGCAGTTCTTTGTAATTATCACTTGTTTTTTGTGTGATCTTCATCTTGTTTGTACATGATTTTGTTTATTAATTATGTTCCCAATTTCAGAAAGAAGAAGGCTGTTCACAAGACAACTACCACTGACGATAAAAGGCTTCAGAGCACCCTTAAGAGAATAGGGGTGAATGCTATTCCTGCAATCGAGGAAGTTAACATATTTAAGGATGATGTTGTTATCCAGTTCATAAACCCCAAAGGTGAAGCTAACCTGCACGAACTCTGATCCTGTAAATTATTATTTTGATTTTCAAGATTCTAATATTTTGATTTTCTCTAATAGTTGATGATTTTCCTTGTACATTTCAGTTCAAGCTTCCATTGCTGCCAATACTTGGGTTGTTAGCGGTTCTCCCCAGACAAAGAGTATGCCAATATTTATTCTCTATCTTTTAAATTTGAAGTGATGGTTTAACTTGTTAACCGTTCTGGTGTCTTCTATATTTTCAATTTAATAGTAATATAGAAAAATGGATAGAATATTGGTGTTATGGGCTTCCAATAGTGTATTTACACGATCAATTTACTCTTGAGTTTTGGTTGTCAATATGTGCTTTGGATTGGAAATTTGTTTTGAATGTTGCACTATCTGGTAAGAGAACGCTACCTGAGTTTTGAAACAATAAACATATATAAATGTTTGTTTGTGTTTGTGCCTGGATATTATGCTGTACTGAGCCTTTTATTACCTTTTGATTGACCTTGTTTAAATTTTTGTCATATTGGCATATAACTTGACATATGATTTCTCTCTGTTGTAGAGTTGCAAGATATTCTTCCCAGTATTATCAGCCACTTGGGTAAGTGTGCTTGTGATCCTTTTATTCTGTTCTTGCTTAAAGAGGAGTTGGGGAATTCCTTATGACACCTTTTATTATTTTCAGGGCCAGATAACTTGGACAATTTGAAGAAACTGGCAGAGCAGTTCCAGAAGCAAGCACCTGGTGGTGGTGGTGGTGGAACCGCTGCACAAGAGGATGATGATGACGATGTCCCTGAGCTTGTTGCTGGTGAGACCTTTGAAGCCGCTGCAGAGGAGAAGGACAAGGAGGAGGAGAAGCAAGCTTCTTAGAGAGTTTCAAGGGGATTTTGTGTCATTTTATATACTTTCAATTTTCTGAAAGTTTTTTATTTTACTTTTACCTTTTTTATTTTTTTTTAAAAAGTCTGACCGTGGTGGTTGTGATTCTCCTTGTGATACTCTGGAGAGTAGTTACTTTTATCTTTTGGTTAAAATCTAGTTTTACTATTTCCTAATTCTTGATCGATTATTGTGTTTAATGATTACTGTCTTGTGACTGTCGAGGTGTTGAAAGAAGCATCCTGTTTGAATGCCGTTTGGTGGTTGCATATGTTGTTTTATTTTAATTAATTCTTTATATTAGACTTAGGATTTTGAGGGAGTTTAGGGTAGCAACTAGGAGAGAAAATATCGCAGAGTGCATGTGATTAAGTCTCTTGGTTAACCGACGGAACGAATATATTGTCAGCGAGTTGAGTTCAGTAGCTGCTTGCTGCTACACAAAAGCGCCTTTTATTTGACGGTTGCGTTGTGCCAATTAATCGTTTCAGAAGCCATGTCCATTTGTTGTCGGTAATATTGAATTAATTTATTCAGTAAGATTTTTGTTTAATTACTACCAGGCAGGGTTAAGATAATTCAGCTTGTCCTTATTTTATATCAAAATTTCCTGAAAATCAAACTCATCACATCATCATCAGAATTCAGAACCAAACCATGAAACAATAGCGTACATCAACTTGACATGATTATTACATGGTAGGTAGGTAGGCAGGCAGACATCAAAAAGCCAAGAAACGAAAAAGGAGGAAAATACAAGAAAGAATACCACAGAAGATAGCTAGAGGTAGCTTGTTTGCAGCGCTCCAAAAAACACATATCATGTATAGCTTAATGGTAGGAGTCGAGTCTGTTTGATGGATGGATTTTATAAATTTGTTCTAGTTTTGGTTGGTAATGGAAATGGCCTTTTCAAGATTTCTGAAAGCTTTTTCATAGCGTAAGAATCCCATAAACCAGAACTCGAAATCATCCTCGGTAACTATTTCTATGTACTTCTGTTGTGGTTCGTTCACATTCTCGGTTTGGTTAGCTCTTTTGATCTTCCTTATTGGTATCTGAACCTGCAAAACATCCATTCCGCCCGTTTATATAAGTTGTCGTCTTCATATATAGAAATTAGAATAGAAGATTAGATATTAGAAGAAGAGTAAGAAACGAATAAAAACCTTGTACGGCGTTCGAACGACTTGCCCAGTTGCAGTTGCAGCTACAGCACAAGGGACAGAGATGGATCTTTCACTGCAAAAAGCAAGCTTTTGAGTGGAAATAAAAAGCAGGCCAGGAATAGGACCCGCCGTGGTTGATAAGTAGCACTGGGAGGCCTTCAACAGCTCCTCTCCTTCATTTACACCAAATATCTGTTTAAATATATTCCTCCTTCCACCCTTTTGAATAATTCTTGCCCCCAAACTCAACTTCCCCTTGACAGTTTCAGACAGCTTGGGCCCAAGTTTCACTGCATTAATATTTAGAGTCAAATAAAGTCAAGTCTTCCAATATCTAATGAATCATCTTGGTTGAGTTTCTCACCGTGCTCGCGTATCCTGTATGCGAAACTGCTACTTTTCTTCCCAAATTTGGTGTTGAGGCCTTTCCCTGAATCACCTTCTTCATCTATATATTATATTATATTATATTGTTAGCCAGGCAATATACTTACTTGATTGCAATTTGCAACAAATTTGATATTTATTTATTTATACATGATTATTAAATTATTAGCCACACACACCCATACATACATACATCAAGTAAAGTAGCAAGAGTATGTAATTACTGGTTTTGAAGGAGGAAGAGCAATCTGAAGAAGATGGACTGTGGCATAAGCTGATAGGTTCAGATAGAGAGTGCTGCTGCTGCCTGTCTGTCTCTGGTGTTGTGCCATACGAGTTCATATACGGATTTGCAACATATTCATCTGCAAAATGGTGTTTCATTTCCATGTATGAAGATCCTCTCTGCCTCCTGCCTCCTGGTGCTGATTGTCTGCGGATGGCAAATGTCAATGAGCTCTTGGTCTTGAAAAGTCTTGAGTCTCTCTTCTCTATCTCTAGCTAGCTACTTATTAAAAGGAGAGATACAATAATAACAATACAAATGAATGCCATCCATATAAATTAATATAATACAGGATACAAGTTTCAAAGATTCTCCTTGTGGAGTTGTTGACTGACTGTTGAAGTTGAACATATATATATATATATGTACATTTTCTTTCTGGAAGCAACATCAACGATCAACATGTCATATATGATGCAGCAGCAAGCAAAGCAATTTCGTGGCAATGGGCTAGCTTGGAATTTAAAGTAGCCTCACTTTTCCATCAACTTCCAAGTCAACAAAAGATGGCTGGCTGACAGACTAAGTTGGACCAACACACAGTCACTAAATTTGTGCTAATTTGACTGATTGATAAAGATACATGGAAATTGGAGTCCCATATTTGAAAATTAAAAATCAAAAATCAAAAGAAAAGACTTGATGAGTAAAATTTGATAAACAAACTTAGTAGTGAGCTAGCTACTCTAAATTATAATTATAATATATTATTTTAATGAACTCACTTAGGTTATAACTTATATGATATATGCTGCATAAATAATGAACACCACATAGCCACATAGCCACATAGCACATATATACAGAAGAAAGAGATACTGTGCTCAACCTGCCTGCAGGCTGCAGCAACAAGTTAGTAATAGTAGTAGTTAATGTTTTGCGCACATGCATCCCACCGCCAGCCCAGGGCTGCTATGCTTTTGTTTGTCTGCAAATTGCATGCAGTTCCTTTTTCTAAAATTTAAACAAACAAGTTTTCCAGAAACTTACTTCACGACTTGACCGCAACAAAACAAACTCCAACCAAACAATAATAGTCATAAACTCCATTACCATTTGGGTTAAAATTAAATTAAATAAAATAATAATAGTAATAATCATGTTTTCTTTGACCATATAATTATTAATTATTATTAGGTAAGGTGGAGGATGGATGAGGTTGCCTTGCCCACCTATTTAATAGTTAATTGTCTTGGCAATGGTGGGCACTGGCAGACAGCATTTGTTTTTGTTTTATAGAAAAGGACTTAGTAGTAGTAGTCTGGATCTGGAATAAATTGAATAATCTCTCTCTACTCTCAAATAATGGGGATAAGAATGATATGACATTTCATCCGATTCAAAAGGTTCGGTTTCGAAGGAGCCAAGCTTTTTTCTTTTCTTTTTTTTTAGTCTAATTTACTAGACTACGAACATGACATGTTGTATTTTGTATGGGTTCAATACATATAATTTTCTAAATTCTCACTTGCAAATGTGTGATCTAGTTCATTGCAATAGAAGCTAATCATGAGACTCACATACCAATAAACTGAAGTTATTGAACTACACCATTTCAAGTAAAACCACCGTTCAATTCAATAGATACTTGAACTATTGCATTGAAATTAAACTATTGAACAATCATTATGGATGCTCTAATAGTAATAAATCCACTGCCTGCAATGCGATGTGAGTGTCAATTTGCCAATTTGCCAAATTGCCAAACACAAAACAAAATTGTGACTGGTCTGGTTCGGTAGCAGCACCCTCGTCCCTCTACTCTTTCTTTCCCTTGCATTTTGAAATTTTATCACCAAAAGCCGCTGGGTTGGGTGTACAAGTTACAAACTAGAAAGACAAGCTTCGGCTGTCCCTAAATCCCAAGTTGCTATCTGACTAACAATCCAGTCCAATTTGTTTGGGCTTAAAACTCCAAGTCCAAACCAATTTCTGACCACGATGGAGCCATCCAACAATCAATGCATATCGTATATATACACACGCGTATATACAATACAGTCAAATACAAGAACCCCTCGAAACGAACCTAATTCTGCTCGAATATCATAAACCCTAGAAGTAGAAAGCCCTTTTTGAACGTAATCTCATGGATCCGCAGCCAGAGCCAGTCTACTACATCTGTGGAGGTACTGATTTTGCGTTTGTTGTTGGAGAAAGTTGGCTGGCTAGGCTAGCAAATAGACACTAAATTAGTGTTTGTGTTGTTGTAGATTGTGGGATGGAGATTCCCTTGAAGCCAAACGATGTGATTCAATGCCGTGAATGCGGCTACCGTATCTTATACAAGAAGCGCACTCGTCGCAGTAAGTCCCTATCCTCATAGATTTCATTCATATTACCTGCCTTACCACCATGTATGATGTATTCTTTCCTTTTATTGCGATCAACTTTTTCTTCTTCTTTTTTTGCTTTTTCAATGAAATTGATTCTGTCCTCCTCACTGAATGCTCGTTTTCTACTGGGTGAAATACGTTAACTTGTATATGCTTGAATTAAATTGTTGCATATTCAATTCTTTACTTGCTATTGAAAAGTATATAAATTTGGGGATTGGGTTTTCTCAATGATCAAATTTCAGTCGTCCATTGTGGATTTCGGTGATTGGAATGTTATTGTGAGTTGAACTTTTAAAAGCCTGGTAAAAAAAACACTGTGTTCGTCTGGTTGCCGCCCTTTTAGTGTAAGATGTGGATCTTGTTTTGTAATTAGTAGCTGTTATCTTTCCGGTCCTAATTAAAAACTTATTACACCATGGCAACAGACAATTACTTGTAAGTAAAGTGATAGGGTGTGTACAAGGTAGTTATGTTGATGCCAAATGGTTTTAGGTTAGTTTTTGGGCTTCTGACTTTGAGGATATGGTTTTATGTGCATAAAACAGATTGTGATTAGCCTACACCACGATGCACCAATGCTGTCTCAGTGGGATTGCTAGAGCAATGTCAATTAAAGCATTGCACCCAATTATGCACATTCATTCAATTTGGTCTGGAATTCCTACTGATTATGGTCAGTGATTAGTCTAGCAGTATTGGTGCATCTTGGTGTAGGCTAATCACAATCTGTTGTGCAAACAAAACAATACACACATGTCTCTTGTTCCCTGCTTTATTTTTCTTCTTCCTAGAGAGTTAAACTGATTGATTAAAGGCAATTGTTTTGGTGTGCCATTTTGTTTATGTAAAGCATTAAGTTATATGCTAGCCCTATAGTAATGTGCTATATGTAGACTCATTTCTTTTCTTATCTGTCATATTGGGATCACCGTGTTATACTAACTACCAGCACAAGTTTCACACATTTGATACATGCACAAGTTATATTAATATGCTCCTCTTTGGAAAGAACTTCTTCATCCATCAATCCTGTAGTCCTATTTAAAACACAAACAAAAAAGGGATATACAGACGCACACACAAGTTGTGTTGCTATCATATACATATATATTTTTCCTATTGTGTTGTAGTGTCCTTTCTGTAGCACTGTGGAATGCCTTTTGGCTAGCATTTTAATGGTGTTGTGAGTTCAATTTCCGGTCCAATTGTTGCTCTTGTGTTTCTTTGCTGATTATGTTAATCACTCTATCATGTTCTCTATCACATTATTCAATGCTTGATTTATACGAGTCATGGTTGTTTTTGCAGTTGTTCAGTATGAGGCACGCTGAAGAAGAGACTTGGTGTGCTTGTGTCAGTCAATGATCCCTGTATTGAATCTGTTTGATGTCTTTGAACTTAAGTCTCAGTGAGATGTTTGTATAATATCTGTACATTTTCGGCTACTTGTTAATATTGTTTTGTACTAAATCTTGCTCTTTACATGGTTGTATAATTATTGAGATTCACAAAATAATTGGCATTTTGGTCATACATGGGTTTGATAAATATATACAAGGGACAATATGTGTCTGTCCCCGAACAGGATGTGAATGCTGAGTCTGAGTGGTGGTTCTTCCAGGCTCCAGCTAAAGCAAGCACTCAGCAGCATTAAGCCCATGGAGTTGTGAATAGATTATATATGGAGTCTTGAAAGTGACATGTTTTTAAAAATTTACAAAGAGAGTCATCTTTCTTTGTAATCTTGACTCGGCATTGCTAATTCATGTGTTCGCATCCTTTTCTTGGAAAATTAATCAAACAATAGAAAACTGTTTCGATATAACCCAAAATACAATATTATTGGTTCAAGAGTTGACGCATATTAATATAAAACCGGCAGAATATTATTTTTTGGCATCTTCCAAGTTCCAGCTAAGAACTAAGAAGATATTATGTATCTTTGACAATGACAATCCACCCGCTATTACCAATTCTATAATTGAGAGAGAGAGAGAGAGAGGAGACATCATTGCCATTTGAAGTGGAATCAAAACGTTATCATTTAGAGGAGGGAGAAATTTGCACTCTTCATAAGAAAAGAAAAGAGTACCTCAATTGCTAAAATCACGCAGCGTAATGTATACAGCAGTGTGACAATCACACTTACGAAAATTCTTTATATTCTCTCTATGTACAACTAACATTTAAGAAGTCGAATTCTCATAGAGTCAAAGCCGCAGGTTTGACTAGTTTGGTAAAGTGAGCCGAGTTTATTGATGGCCGTCTTGGTCTTATATATATTCTTGTAATGCTTGGTTGCTTGCTAGTTGCTGTCTGGTCTTCTGATTCATATTGCATTTCAAAGTTGTAGGCGTACAAGTTTCTTTCAACCCTTGGAACATCACATGGATGTTGATGTTGATGTTGGACTTGGATGGATGGACGAACGATGCATCCAAAACCACAAGGCACCAGTACTCGACAACATACCAAACTGAAAATATCAACTTACTAGTAAAAAAGGCTAAAGCACTACACTACATGTGGCCCGGCCTCAAACTGAAACTCAAATCAACAAGATTGATCAATACATTCACGAGTACCCATAAATACATTAGGCTATCATAAATAATATTAATTATGGGTACTCAGCAGCAACATCAACTTGAACAAGATGATCAGTTAGAGTACCAAAGGGATCATCATGCGTCAGAAGCAGGACTTGTACAAGGATTGAGAAAAGATGATTTAGAGCTTGAGGCGCAGGATCCGAAGAAGAAGACCAAGTACGAGGAAGAGGACGAGGAAAAGGAAGAGGAAAAGGAAGAGAAGGAGAATCTGGGGTTGGAGGAGGAGTTGTCAGTGGAAAGGATATTTGAGAAGCAAGCAGTGCCGTCATGGAAGGAGCAGCTGACTGTGAGAGCGTTTTTCATAAGCCTTGTGCTGAGCGTGCTCTTCAGTGTGATAGTGATGAAGCTCAACCTCACCACCGGTATTATTCCTTCTCTCAACGTCTCTGCTGGACTCTTGGGCTTTTTCTTTGTCAGGACTTGGACCAAGTTCCTCGACAGGTGTGGCCTCCTCAAACAGCCCTTCACCAGGCAAGAGAACACTGTTATCCAGACCTGCGTCGTTGCTTCCTCCGGCATCGCCTTTAGCGGTATCTATCTATCTATCTATCATCTCTAGACTCTATCTCTTCTGATTTTTGTTTTTTGTTTTTATCTATCAGTCTATCTACGACCTTCATTATATTCATTCATTCATTATGCTTTGCTAATTAATAAGCTGATGACATTAATTAACATTTAACATATCGATCTTCTGCCATCCGCCATCTGCCATCCTTGAAGATGAAGATGAAGATGAAGATGGGATCCAGCTAGCTTCATTCATTTTGATTTTGTTGACGTCGTTAATTATTAGTTTCTTTCTGTCATGCTGGCTTAGCTTGGTAAAATGACAAAATCTGCTTTTATTTTAAATTTTTTTTTTAGGAAACAAGGAAATTATTAAAACCAACCAACCATGTTTTTTTTTCAATTTTTTATATATTTAAATTGGCTATTGACGTCAGCGTGAGGTCAGTTTGTTCAAGTTGGTGGAGCCCAACGCTTGCCCTGACAAACCTTGGCCATGGAAACAAGATTGGGGCCTAGGGTGTCTCTTGTCCGGGTTGGCCCCTTCCAGCTGGAAATGCTCCTACTAGGTCGAGAAAAAAGAAAAAAGAAAGAGATTGAGTTTAGGCAAGTGGTGTGGTGGTGGTCCCAATATTATATGAAGATAAATAGTGAGTGGAAAGATGATTGAATTGAAATTGATGGTGTATTGTATCATCTATCATGATTCATGTATGTATGCCAAGCTTATATATTTATTTACTCAAGTACGTAATGTGTAAAGTAAATGGACAAACTGACAGGAGGGTTTGGGAGCTATCTGTTTGGCATGAGTGCACGCATTGCCCGGCAATCCGCAGACAGCAGTACTAGTGATATCAAAGAACCAGGCTTGCTTTGGTTCATTGGCTTTCTCTTTGTTGTCAGCTTTCTCGGCCTCTTCTCTGTCGTGCCTCTTCGAAAGGTACTTAATAAACTTATAAGAACTTTAATGAATCAACTCTTTCAACACTCACTCACTAGTCAAGATAACATGAGATTGGTTTCAGATCATGATCATAGACTTCAAATTGACATATCCAAGTGGCACTGCAACTGCTCATCTTATCAACAGTTTCCACACTCCTCAAGGAGCCAAGCTAGCCAAGTAACTCCTCCTTCAAAATTATTTTTTATTTATTTTATGGTTCTAATCTAAACTCCTTTTTTTTTTTTTGGATTATTATTATTCAATTAGGAAACAAGTAAAGGAGTTGGGAAAGTTCTTCTCCTTCAGTTTCTTGTGGGGTTTCTTTCAGTGGTTCTATACTGCTGGAAGTGATTGTGGATTTGCAAGCTTCCCTACGCTCGGCCTCAAAGCATATCAGAACCAGTACTACTTATACATTATTCTTATTTGAATCTGTCCGATTATATATATATATATGTAATGTAATGTGGTACGTAGCTCGATCGATCGTGATTCATGAATTTCTATTTGCAGGTTCTTCTTTGATTTCTCGGCCACATATGTTGGAGTAGGGATGATTTGCCCCTACATTGTGAACATATCTGTTCTTCTTGGAGGTATTCTGTCTTGGGGTTTAATGTGGCCTCTCATAGAAAACAGGAGTGGCGATTGGTACAGCAAAGAACTCAGCCCAAAAAGCATGAATGGCCTTCAAGGTTACAAGGTGTGTGATCTGTTTTCTTTTCTACTACTACTTTTGTTTTGAACAAGTTATACTTGTTATCTTCAAACTTACCTACCCCTGTACTGTATTTAATCAATTCATTAGGTCTTCATTGCCATTGCCATGATCCTCGGTGACGGGCTATACAACTTCTTGAAGGTGCTAAGTCGAACCCTCATCGCCTTGCAATCCCAACTCCGAGCCAAAGATGTGAACAACATTCTCCCGATTGAAGATCAGGTCTCTCCAGCTGTGACCTCTGCTCTCTCATATGATGACCAGCGCCGCACCCAACTCTTTCTCAAAGACCAAATTCCAGCATGGTTTGCTGTTGGAGGCTATGTTGCCATTGCTGCAGTCTCAATTGCCACTGTCCCCCACATATTTCCCCAACTCAAATGGTACTATATATTGGTCATCTACCTCTTTGCGCCCAGCTTGGCTTTCTGTAATGCATATGGCTGTGGCCTCACTGATTGGTCTCTGGCCTCCACTTACGGAAAGGTGGCCATCTTCATGATCGGGGCATGGGCCGGCTCTGCACATGGTGGTGTTCTTGCTGGACTCGCAGCATGCGGAGTTATGATGAACATTGTCTCAACAGCCTCTGATCTAACCCAAGATTTCAAGACCGGCTATCTAACCTTGGCTTCCCCCCGGTCAATGTTTGTGAGCCAAGTCATCGGTACAGCAATGGGTTGTGTAATTTCTCCCTGTGTGTTTTGGCTCTTCTACAAAGCCTTCACTGACCTCGGCACACCAAAAAGTGCCTATCCTGCTCCCCTTGCTGTTGTGTATCGTAACATGGCTATTCTCGGGGTGGAAGGCTTCAAATCTCTCCCCAAGCACTGCCTCTTACTTTGCACCGTCTTCTTTGGCGCGGCCATTCTCACAAACGTGATCAAGGATTGCATTGGTAAGAAGAGGGCACGCTTCGTTCCACTACCAATGGCAATGGCAATACCTTTCTATTTGGGATCGTATTTTGCCATTGACATGTGCATTGGGAGCTTGATAGTGTTTCTGTGGGAAAGGGTGAACAAGGCCAAGGCAGATGCTTTTGTGCCTGCAGTAGCTTCTGGTTTGATCTGTGGCGATGGGGTTTGGACTTTGCCTGCTTCAATACTTTCTCTTGCCGGGGTTAAGCCACCAATTTGCATGAGGTTTTTGTCAAGGGCAGAAAACGATAGAGTTACTACATTCTTAACTGGTAAAGCCTAAGGCTGATCAGCATGATTGATAGCCTAGGTATATGAATATGTGCAAAGTCTTGGAATTGGAAGGTTGCATATCTCTGTAAAATATCAAATGCTGCTTCGGAGCAGACAAAGGCACTGCCAAATAGCCGTACCAAACTATGTGATTACATAAAATTACATTAAGTGTTTTGCTTGCTTAAATTGATAATTAATCTCTCGTAGTCGACTTAGTTTACATTGCGCCATTCATTTTTAGGACAATATCCCCTTAGTGTGTCATTCACGATTCTATTCCATTTCTTCCAAATAAGCAATTAAAATCTCCCCTAAGTTATCTAATACAAATTAATCATGGTTGATGAACATGTATATATAGTGCGATCGATCCCATCTGAGTGTTGGTGTGACCAGGCTCATCAAGTGTAAAAGTTTGACGAGCGATCAACTAACATTATGGATGATCAGAATCAGAAGGTCTTAAAACATTCCATTGCCTAACTATGATGCCGAATATCACGTGGAGGAAGTAAGTATACTGATATGTATGATTTCTTTTTCATCTGTGTACGGAAGTACCCCAAATATGTTCCAAGTGAAATGGTGAAAGCAACCACTAAATATATCAAGCAGTGCTTCTTGGTAACAATGAAGGCAATGCAGTTGACTTGAGAATGACAAGAACAACAAAAATCAAATGAAGAGTTCCCTGCAAAATAATAACCTTAGAATCAAATACATATATATTTTTCCTATTGCATTGTAGTGTCCTTTTTGTAGCACTGTGGAATGCCTTTTGGCTAGCATTTTGAAGGTATTGTGAGTCCAATTTCCGGTCCAAGTGTTGCTCTTGTGTTTCTTTGCTGATTATGTTAATCACTCTATCATATTCTCTATCACATTATTCAATGCTTGATTTATACGAGTCATGGTTGTTTTTGCAGTTGTTCAGTATGAGGCACGCTGAAGAAGAGACTCGGTGTGCTTGTGTCGGTCAACGATCCGTGCATTGAATCTGTTTGATGTCTTTGAACTTAAGTCTCAGTGAGATGTCTGTATAATGTCTGTACATTTTCGGCTACTTGTTAATATTGTTTTGTACTAAATCTTGCTCTTTATTGAGATTCACAAAATAATTGGCATTTTGGTCATACATGGGTTTGATAAATATATACAAGGGACAATATGTGTCTGTCACCGAACAGGATGTGAATGCTGAGTCTGAGTGGTTCTTCTTCCAGGCTCCAGCTAAAGCAAGCACTCGGCAGCATTGAGCCCATGGAGTTGTGAATAGATTATATATGGAGTCTTGAAAGTGACATGTTTTTAAAAATTTACAGAGAGAGTCATCTTTCTTTGTAATCTTGACTCGGCAGTGCTAATTCATGTGTTCCCATCCTTTTCTTGGAAAATTCATCAAACAATAGAAAACTGTCTCGATATAACCCAAAATACAATATTATTGGTTTAAGAGTTTACGCATATTAATATAAAGCGAGCTTTAGTTTTAAAACACAATACAATTTACTAATTTGGAAGATAAGAATACAATTTAATTTAATTAGTATAAGGCCAAAGACCAAAATGTAGTACCTAATTTTACAAAAATATCATTAAAAAATATCAAAATTACACACAATGCCACTCCTTCTAAGGCAAGCATACTATGCCACATGTCCATATCTAGCCAACCGGCCACCACCGTCAGCCTCCCGCCGCCGGACTCTACTGCCGGACTCCTGCTGCCGGCCTCCACCTCCGGCCACCACCGTCGGCCACTGTTAGGGGACCAACTCCATTGCCCTTTATTCACCTTTTAAAAAAAAAGATTTTGTGTCATTGAAGGGACTCAAACCTTGATTCTCAAAGGAGGAAGGCTCACTCACAAACCACCACCAAACTTGATTTTGTAATATTTATTCAGTTATACAATATTTATATAAACAATCAACGGTTAAAAAAAAAAAATTCATTTCAACACATATTCACAGAAAAACTGCAAATAAAAACAGAAACTGCAACAAAAATACAATGTAGATATCAATTATGTTTAAAATTTAAAAACAAAAACAAAAACAAAAACAGCTACAAAAACAAAAAATAATTTTATTGAAGCAAAATGGAGGAACCAAGATGAAAGTACTAAAATGGAAACTGCGATGCAGAAATGGAAACTGCAATGCATAAACAGAAACTGCAATACAAAAATGGAAACTACAATGTATAAATGGAAACTGTAATACAAAAATGGAAACGACAATGCTGAGTTTGGGAAAAAATGCTCAGCTCTAAAGTTAAAAAAACAAAACAATATTTTTTTTAAGCTTATTATCACAAAACGTCCATGACGTTTGGGTACCAACGACTTGTCGTTTCAGTCTGAGCTCTGAAGCTTCTCTGCTACACTGATTTGTACTCTGCAACACCAAAAAACAACAAAAAAGAAACAAAAATTAACTAAGAATTAATGCATTAGACGTTGGCAGTAAAACCCAATTCCCAGAACTACTAGTGCCACAAAAATCCCTGTGTTATTTTATTACACTCGACGAATAAAGCCCAAAAGCAAAAAACAGAGAAAAAAGAAGAATTTGAGGACTCTGAAGCTTTTCAGGTGCTCTGGCGATTGGGACAAGCTTCTCCAGGTGATAGCAGAGCAAGTCACCTCCATGGTTGAGATCCATCTAGAAAAGCTTTTAGTCAGTAACGTAGGCGCTGCCATCTCCAATTGCTTGGATCTGGAGATTCAACACCTGGTCAAGACCCTTGAGTGCACAAATGTAGGTTTGGTCTCCCAACGCTCATTTGCCTCATCCATCTTCTCTCAGACATTTTTGCAGAAGCTTTATCGCCCAATTTCCCACGATTGAAAAACCCTATTTCTCAGAAAAAGCGTAGAAATGGTCTGATGATGTTGACGACGACCACGAGGAAATATATTTGAAGCGTGAGAGGTAAAAGAGAGTTGACGATTATATCCCTCATAAAATTGGGGATTTAACGATTTTTTTAATAGAGAGACTATTTAAGAGCAGCTATATAAACGTTAGGGACTATGAGTGATATAAAAAAACTTTAAGGATGCAATATGATAGTTTCGCGAACGTTAGAGATGTTTTGTAATAATAAACCTTTTTTTTATTCAATACATGCTGGTAAAATACTCTGTTTATGGTAATGCAGTTTCCAAAACTGCAATGTAGTTTCCAAAAGTCCAATTTTGAGTTCCCTTGCTCTTGGGTAGTTCTAATCTTCTTTTGCCTTCCCAATTCCTCATCTAGGTAGCCTCTACTCTTCAAATTGGTGAGATTGAAGGCCAATGAAAGAGCAAAAATCCAATTGTAATTAAATGAAAACTGCAATGGAGTTTCCAAAAGTCCAATTTTGAGTTCTCTTGCTCTTGGGTAGTTCTACTCTTCTCTTGCCCATCCAATTCCTCATTTGGGTAGCCTCTACTATTCCAATTGGTGAGGTTGAAGGCCAAGGACGAGCAAAAATCCAATTGTAATTAAATGAAAACTGCAATGGAGTTTCTAAAAGTCCAATTTTGAGTTCTCTTGCTCTTGGGTAGTTCTACTCTTCTCTTGCCCACCCAATTCCTCATTTGGGTAGCCTCTACTCTTCCAATGAGTGAGGTTGAAGGCCAAGGACGAGCAAAAATCCAATTGTAATTAAATGAAAACTGCAATGTAGTTTGTGCAAAACTACAATGCAAAACCTGCATAAAGTGGATTTGTGTCAAAAGATGACCACTTGTCAAACTGCAAACATGGAATGGTTTAAGGTTTATATGACTTTACGTCCTTCAGTTTGTACAAAACAATACGTCCTTCAGTTGGATTTCTTAAGTTGTGCTGCAACGATCAAGTGTCTAATCTGGTGAAGATAATTATATGACTTTACTTGAGAAAGCTTCACAACAAGAATGAAATTTATATATATGATGCCTCCTTATCATTATATGATATGATAACAGAGAGAAAAAACCTCATATTAAGGAACTCATCAGTGTCAATGTCTTAGTAGAAGTAATTAGGAAGAGAAATGTTAACGTCAGTCACAATAAAGATTAGAAAATTCTAATGCTTATTCTAGTAATATGCATGAAAGTCATGACAAAAGAGGTTGACATCAATCAGTTGTAAAAACCTTTGTGCACCCCACATAAAGAATCATGCAACCATGAAAGGCATAATATTCCAAGCACACTAGTACTGAGGTTTTAATTCATCTGAATCACACTCACAAATGACTACCAGTAAGAGGAAAGGCGGGGCAAAGCATCAATTGAAAAAGAAAGAACATGCATGGGGCTAAACATCTTACTTCTTCACTGGGTACCACAAACACTTGTAATAACTACAATCAGCCATTTTGACAACTATCTTGCAAGCATAGGTTCCGCAAGGATAATGCACAGCATGGGCAGATAAGATGGTAGATGCAATCATCCAAGGAACTATCACTACCCTGAAAATAATAACATTTCCCACAACAATGTTAGTGTAATTCAAGTATAACCATGAAAGATAACCAACAGAAGGCATAAGTTAAAAGATTGTGAAAACTTTATCGCAATCAGATCGTAAATACCTGGAAGGTACGTAATTAGTAGATTCACATGGAACTATCTTCTTTCCTAAGAATGCATGGATTCATAACATTACACTTGCCAATGGTCAATCATATAGCAATAGCACCCTCTTTACAATAATAGAAAATGCAATCCATCTACCCAACCACACCCAAATTTTCTCTATTTTTCTATAGCATGTAGCTTTTGCACCCTTGAATAACCATTCGAGTTATAAGATTTAAACCTTATAATTGGAATTAAAAAGAGAGAGCAACCTTAATGCAGAAGAGTACAGGATTAAAAATTTGAATAGACAATATGAGGCAAATACTAATATTAGACGAAGAAAAGAAAACTACTCATTCACGGTAAAACCAAAAATTATCAGTTAGTAAGGAACCACACACGATGATGGACAAAGAAAGAAAGCTTACTTTGATGTTAAATTCCTTTTTCATCTGTGTACGGAAGTACCCCAAATATGTTCCTAGTGAAATGGTGAAAGCAACCGCTAAATATATCAAGCAGTGCAACAACGAAGGTAATGCAGTTGAGAATGACAAGAACAACAAAAATCAAATGAAGAGTTCCTTGCAAAATAATAATATCCCGAAATTCAGAATCTACCTAAAACAGCCTTAATTGTGGGGGGAAAAAAACAATCTTAGAATCAAAACGAAGTGGAAAGATAGAACATTTTCAATTTCTCACTTCCATAGCTAACGTTTTGTTTTGCACATCCTTTTCTTGGAAAATTCATCAAACAATAGAAAACTGTCTCGATATAACCCAAAATACAATATTATTGGTTCAAGAGTTGACGCATATTAATATAAAACCGGCGGAATATTCTTTTTTGGCATCTTCCAAGTTCCAGCTAAGAACTAAGAAGATATTATGTATCTTTGACAATGACAATCCACCCCTTATTACCAATTCTATAATCTCTCTTTCTCTCTCTCTCTCTCTCTCTCTCTCTCTCGTGGAATCAAAAGGTTATCATTCAGAGGAGGGAGAAATTTGCGCCCTTCATAAGAAAAGAAAAGGGTACCTCAATTGGTAAAATCATGTAGCGTACGGTATGCAGCGGTGTGACAATCACACAAAAATTCTTTCTATTCTCTCTATGTACAACTAACATTTAAGAAGTCGAATTTTCATTGAGTCAAAGCCGCAGATTCGACTAGTTTGCTAAAGTGAGCCGATTTTATTGATGGCCGTCTTGGTCTATATATATTCTTGTTATGCTTGGTTGCTTGCTAGCTGCTGTCTGATCTTCTGATTCATATTGCATTTCAAAGTTGTAGGCGTACAAGTTTCTTTCAACCCTTGGAACATCACATGGATGTTGATGTTGATGTTGGAATTGGATGGACGAACGATGCATCCACAACCACAATGGTATCAAAGGGGCTGTTGGCAATAGAATCTGGATAATTTATCCCCTCATTCAGGAGATTAGGAGGGTCTCGTATGCCTTTCCCCATATCGAATGGAACTGGATCCCCCGCAAAAGGAATCGAGCTGCCCACGTCGCAACATCGATAGGTGCAAGAGCGGTGGAACTGGAAAGTTGGGTCAATCGACCACCTCCGTCTTTGATGCGTGTCCTCGTCTCTGATGGGCTCCCATGCCCCCCTATTAATTAGTTCAATTTTGTTCAGGGTTAGAAGTTGTGTTCTAGTTGTTTCTTGATCCAACTCTGTTTGTATTGCTCTGCTTTTATCTCTGTATTGCTCCTTCCGTTTGGGTTGTTCAATGACATCAGATTTCGAACCCCCAAAAAAAAAAAAAAAAAAAAAAAAAAAAACTTAAAATATCAACTTTCCTCATGCTTGCCTTAATTAATTCAATTTCAATAATATATTAGATGATGGATGGATCAGTTTTTGTTTGGTCCAAGCCAACATGAATTAATCTAAGTCCTTCAATTAGCAACATCTTAATTCACAATCATTTTATTTAAGGAGCTGATTTTCCATTCTGCTTTTGTTTGGTTTGCTTTGGTTCCCAACCCATGGAAGTTATTTTCTTATTTTTGGGTGGGATGGGATGGGATATTTAACGTATTGGAAGTTTGAAACTTGTGAAAAGGACAGGATATATAATATTAAGCTGTAGATTCCAAGGTGTGGTGTATTCCAAGGGTTTAGAGTATTCATAATGGAATGGTGTATTTTCGGGGGTGTAAAACTACTTTTACATCTCCTTTACACTTTTGGAGGTTGTAAATGTGATTTTTGCTCCGGTGGGGAAGATATAAATCTAAAGAGGTATAATTGATTTCTTTCACCTTTTTTTCTGTAGGTCCCACTTTTGTCCACTTTTTCTTACCTTTTCTCATGTAGGTCCCACCTGCAAGAAATGTAAAAAAAGATGTACATGTGCATCTAAATTTGCATCTTATGGTGGTGATGCAAATTTATACTCGTTTACACCTCTCCATTGTGGGTGATTTAGATCATAAATGATGTATATTTAACATACACCTCATTATATACCATCTCACTGTGGACAGTGGCGGACTTAGAAATTTTTTAATGGAGGTGCAAAATTGATTAAGTATGAAAAATGGTTTTTCGGAATAATCATTTTCTCAAGATAATTTTTGGCGGCTTTTATTCCTTACAAATCAAATAAGAAAACTTGATTTTATGGGATTTTAGTATGAAGTATATATTGACTTAATGAGCCATCATTTTTAGCCTAAATCGTATTTTGCACTAAAATCGATTTTTCATATTTTGATTTGGTAGGAATTTGATTTTCTAGTATTTTTATTTGAATCCAAATGGGGGGTACTTCCTTATTTACATTGTAAACTTAAGTAAATAGAGTAATATAAAAATAAATTAAAGTAAAAGGACAAAAACATTTACTTAAATGTTGAAAATGCAAATAAGGTAATCTGTACACCAGTTGAGCAAATGGGCAGTTTGAAGCACCTACAATGATTTTTTGGCGAAAGAACTCTGACTGTGGATGCTCTTAGAGATATATAATATTATTCAAAGGGTTTAGGGATATATGATATTATTCCAATGTGTGGTGTGAAAAGGGCTTTGGTGCGTGGGGGATATATGATATTACGCTGTAGATTCCAAGGTGCGTGGGCACTGGTGGACCAATGCAAATAATGAAAAGTAAAAGAGCGCAATTCAACTCAATTTCAAAGAGAGAGAGAGAGAGCTTACGACTTGCAAGTGACAGACAGTGGATAGTGATATCCCCGCGACATATGGACATTGATATCCATGTTTAGTTCGGGGAATAAATTTGGTGGGAAATACTTTCCTATGTATTTTCTTAAGGAATAGAAAATAAAATATTCATTTTCATGTTTGGTAATGTTGAAAAAATAACTAGGAAATACTAATTTATTTTCTTTACAATGTTTGGTTTTCGTAGGAATATAAAACAAAGTTTGTTTAAATTTTTAATTATATCAATATATGAAATCAAATAAATAAAAAATAATGCATTTAAATATTCGTTTGATGCTGGCTCATTTTCTCAAAGTTTTCCCATGGAAAGGGAAAATGAAACTCAAGGAAGGAAGAGGGTTACATTTTGCCCTACTATTTTTTCCATGTACCAAACAACTATTTTCCATGCTTGGACTTACCAAACTTGGAAAAACAATTGATTTTCCATCTCCAAACCTTCTTTTCCATGAACCAAATGCGGTCTTTCTCGATAGAGAGAGGCTGTCTGGGCTGAGAGCCATATACCATGGTATGGTATTTATTATGTACAATTTACAGTCTTAGAGTCAGATAGTATACAATTATCAGTAGAGGTTATTAGTATAATATAATAGTAATTATTAGAGATATACAACAAATTTAGTTGATCTCATGATCTCATCCAGTCATCAGCCAGCCTCCTCTCGCTGTCTACGTCTGTCTGTGTGTCTCTCTGTGTCTCAGCCCAACCCAACCCAAGAAGAAAATCCAAATGATCAACTGTACGCCTACCCTGTTTGTGGCATTGTATATATATCAACATTTCTATTAAATCCATATATCATGCAATCGAAATGCAAGCAATGTGGAAAAGCTACCTTAAAACTCATCGTATATCTTATTAATTCTAAATTTCCAGCTCTCTCTCTCTTTTCTCTTTCTCACTCCTTGGAAAAACCAACGAACCAACCGTCACTCTTTATCATAATTTGTATTTTAGTACGAAGTGTAGTGTGTATCTTCTTGTTATTATATATTCATAGGCAAACTCAGCCAGTCAATATAATTCAATATATTTGTTGCAAATAATAAATAAAGTCAAGAATGAATGGGCCTAGCCTAGAGAGAGAAAATCAGATCCAAAAAAAAGAAAGATATTTAGTCATATATCCATTCTTAGCACTAAAATTATAAATAAACTATATACTATTTAATTTATATAAACAAAACTAAAAAAAACTCAAAAAATAATAGCTGACGAGTGCTGTTATTTCCACCAATCTATCCTATTTTCCCACTAACTTTATCTTTCCACCCACCATGTAAATTTTAAAAAACACAATCCTATCTTTCCACCCATCATTATTTCTAAAATATTTTTTAATTATTGCTTCTAGCAAATTCTCATCTTTATGAAATTAGTATTAAATTAATTCAACTAAAGCTCCCCCACCCACCCAACCTAGTCAACCACCCTACTCGCCAGAAACCCCTCCTTTTCTCTCTCTTTCTTTTCCCACTCCCACAAGACAGACTAGATAAAAATTACGGCTACAAATCCTCTTCAAAGTCTAGAATCTCTAGAAATATCAAAAAAGGAAAACCTGTCAAAACAAATTGTGCTTAGAATTTTGCCTCTGTAGGAAGGTAGGGTCTGCATCAGTATCAACAAACAATTCAGATTCTTTTTCCTCTCTTCCTTTTATGGTCTTACCCAAGTTTGTGAGAGAAGATGCATCTTTTCTTCCTCAGTATCTGAATCAATGCCACCAAGTGGGAGTTGTTTGGATCGGCACATAACATATATATATATATATATATAGAGAGAGAGAGAGAGAGAGAGAGAGAGAGGAGGATTTGTCGATGTCAAGGGGGGAGGGGGTCGCTGCCGGCGGGGTGCGATGGCTAACAAGTTGGTGTGTGAGGGAGTTTTGGTGGCTGTTGGGTTTTTGTTTTTGTTTTTAAAATAATTAGTTTTAGTTTTTTTTTTTTTTTTTTTTTATATATCAAAAGTTTAATGTTGTTATATATAAAAGTATTTAGAAGTCATTTTATAATGGGATAAATTTGTCTTTAAAAATTTGAAGATAAGGTGGGTGGGAAAATAGGACAAGAGGGTGGAAATAAAAACACTCTAGATGATCCTATTGAATTTAATTTTAGAGATATTTAGTCATATACCCATTTTTAACACTAAAATTATAAATAAACCATACACTATTTAATTTTTATAAACATACCCAAAAAAACTCCAAAAAGAGACAACTAGCCATATTGAATTTAATTTTGATTATTAAATTACTTTAATACCCTATTGAGTGTTTTGAGCTTTTTTATGAATTTTTGGATTGGGCTTGTTTTAAGAAATTAATGACATTTTTGTAATTTAAAAGAAGTTAAGAGCCTTTTTGTTATGTTGTAAATAGATTTTGGGTGTATTTCTAAAGTCCATTTCATATATGGTATTTTTATAATTTGAGCTTCTATATTGGGTATAATAGTGAATCTAGGTTTTTGGGTTGTGTTTGTTTTAAGAAATCAATGACAGTTTTGTAATTTAAAAGAACTTAAAAGCCTTTTTGTTATGTTGTAAATAGGCTTTGGGTATGTTTCTAATTCTAAAGTCTATTTCATATAGAACTTTTTATTTATAATTTAGGCTCATATATTGGGTATTATAGTGAATCTCCCAATATAAGCTTACAGAGAGAAAACAACAAATGCTTAATTTTGGTGTTAATAAAAAAGTTGGTTTCTTTCGTTCTCAGCAGCAGCAGCATTACTAGTACTCTTTTGTGCAATGAGAAAAAAAATCGAAAATTTTTCGTCTCTCTCTAACGTCTACATACCCTTTGCTTTCCGAATCATGAAAGTTCAAACACTTTTTTTTTTAATAAACGAAACCAAATAAAAATAGAAAATAGTGCTTTGGTGGTGAGATTTGAGAAATAAAATAAAAAATTGTCCAATTACAAACAACAGAGAAAGCGAAGGAGGTGGGCAGGTGGGGGGGAATCTTTGGACGGTGGGGGGCTGTTGAGTAGGGATGAGGGAGATGTTTGGTGGTAATGAGGGGGGAGAGGAAGTGGATTTCTTTCATATGCTTATTTGGGTACTGGTCATGGGTCATTGCTGGGTATTAGTGTTTGTTTTGGGGAGAAGTGGCGAGGTAGAAGAAGGGTTGTGGGGCGCTACAAAGGATAGAGAGAGGATTGAGAGAGTGAGATGGAGAGAGAAAATATTTTTTAAATTGAAGAAATTAGGGAAGTCAATTTATTTAAATTAAATATTTCATTTAATAAGGATAAATTTGGAAACAAAAACTAGCTTATTTGATTATTAATAACATTAAAGTTCCAAAAAAAATATTAGAGAGAAGGTTGCTAGCATTCCCTTTTATATATAAAAGGTAACATTACATGTAGCCCGGCCTCATACTCAAACTGAAACTCAAATCAACAAGATTGATCAATACATTCACGAATCACGAGTACTCATAAATACATTAGGCTATCATAAATAATATTAATTATGGGTACTCAGCAGCAACATCAACTTGAACAAGATGATGAGTTAGAGTACCAAAGGGATCATCATGCGTCAGAAGCAGGACTTGTACAAGGATTGAGAAAAGATGATTTAGAGATTGAGGCGCTGGATCCGAAGAAGAAGACCAAGTACGAGGAAGAGGAAGAGAAGGAGAATCTGGGGTTGGAGGAGGAGTTGTCAGTGGAAAGGATATTTGAGCAGCAAATAGTGCCGTCATGGAAGGAGCAGCTGACAGTGAGAGCGTTTTTCATAAGCTTTGTGCTGAGCGTGCTCTTCAGTGTGATAGTGATGAAGCTCAACCTCACCACCGGTATTATTCCTTCTCTCAACGTCTCTGCTGGACTCTTGGGCTTCTTCTTTGTCAGGACTTGGACCAAGTTCCTCGACAGGTGCGGCCTCCTCAAACAACCCTTCACCAGGCAAGAGAACACTGTTATTCAGACCTGCGTCGTTGCTTCCTCCGGCATCGCCTTTAGCGGTATCTATCTATCTATCTATCTATATATCATCTCTAGACTCTTATCTCTTCTGATTTTTTATTATCTATCAGTCTATCTACTACCTTCCATTATATTCATTCATTCATTCATCATGCTTTGCTAATTAATAAGCTGATGACATTAATTAACATTTAACATATCGATCTTCTGCCATCTGCCATCCATGAAGATGAAGATGAAGATGAGATCCAGCTAGCTTCATTCATTTTGATTTTGTTGACGTCGTTAATTATTAGTTTCTTTCTGTCATGCTGGCTTAGCTCGGTAAAATGACAACATCTTCTTTTATTTTTATGAAACAAGGAAATTATTAAAACCAACCAACCATGTTTTTCGCATATACTATTCATCCATGGAGTATGAAAATTAGTTTTGTTGTTGTTAAATTTAAATAGAATTTTGCTGCGCTTAGGCCGGCATGATTTTACATTATTAGTATTTGATGTAATTAAATAAATAGTGAGAGTCGTTATGCTGCGGATTGTGCATGGTCAGATTTTGGGATTACATGTTGCTGAATGCTGATAGCCTCCTGTCCTCACTCCCGAGGGTGTTTTAGAGACTTTTAGAGCAAGATAAGATTGGCTTTGCTTACTTAGAGGAATTCTACCCATTTGTCATGGCAAAAGGTAAAGGGAGGCAAGGGCAGTTACTGTTCAGTCCTGGCCCTGACTGCTCTGGGCCCATCATTCAAGGGGACCCCAAATTTTTATATTATAATAAGTATTATATTATATTATTATAAATTAATTTAATATTTTTCCATAATTTTTAGGAATAGGATATTGAGATGAATTTGAAATTTTGGAACAAAGGATCCATGACAAGAGTTTTAAAAGAAATTCTTTGATACTGGCTTGACTTGCATTCTTGAAATTCTTTGACTCACTGGTATGGTATTCATAGTTGGACATTTGTTTCCATTATTTAGGAATATGGAAGACATTGCTCAAAGTCTAAAAATATTTTCGAATAAATACTTTCTCAAAAAACCCAATGCTTAGTTGATAAAACAAGAAGTATACTAGTATGAGTGATTAATATGTGCAGAGCACAATTTAGATTTTCGCATTGGGCCTTTGAAAACTCAGGACCGGCCCTGTTACTGTTCATATGAACAGTGGCTACCTTAGCAATTTTTTTTATGCATTCGCACCCATTGCCGTGGCAACTAAAGGGCCCACTATTCACATGAGATATGAGAAAATGAATTTATATTGAATTTTGGTGTGGGAATTGAAGAATATGGTTAGGTATTTAAAGAAAAAAATTCTAAAATTTTTAGTTTTTTTTCCTTCAAATTTTTTTAATATTTAAATTAGCTACTGACGTCACAATGATGTCAGTGTGAGGTCAACTTGCCCAAGCAAATCCTGCCTTTGGGCGCTTGTCTTGGCAAGCCTTGGCTGCTAGAAACAAGATTGGAGGCCTAGGGGGGTCCCTTGCCTGGAGCTAGTTCCTCCAGCTGAAAATGCTCTTACTAGGTGGAGAAAAAAAAAAAGAAAAAAAAAGAAAAAAGAGATTGAGTTTAGGCAAGTGGTGTGGTGGTGGTCCCAATATCATATGAAGATAAATAGTGAGGGGAAAGATGATTGAATTGAAATTGATGGTGTATTGTATCATCTATCATCTATCATGATTCATGTATGTATGATATAATGATATGCCAAGCTTATATATTTATTTATATAAGTACGTAATGTGTCAAGTAAATGTACAAACTGACAGGAGGTTTTGGGAACTATCTGTTTGGCATGAGTGCACGCATTGCCCAACAATCCACAGACAACAGTACGAGCGATATCAAAGATCCAGGCTTGCTTTGGTTCATTGGCTTTCTCTTTGTTGTCAGCTTTCTCGGCCTCTTCTCTGTCGTGCCTCTTCGAAAGGTACTTAATAAACTTATAAGAACTTTAATGAATCAACTCTTTCAACACTCACTCACTAGTCAAGATAACATGAGATTGGTTTCAGATCATGATCATAGACTTCAAATTGACATATCCAAGTGGCACTGCAACTGCTCATCTTATCAACAGTTTCCACACTCCTCAAGGAGCCAAGCTAGCCAAGTAACTCCTCCTTCAAAATTATTTTTTATTTATTTTATGGTTCTAATCTAAACTCCTTTTTTTTTTTTTGGATTATTATTATTCAATTAGGAAACAAGTAAAGGAGTTGGGAAAGTTCTTCTCCTTCAGTTTCTTGTGGGGTTTCTTTCAGTGGTTCTATACTGCTGGAAGTGATTGTGGATTTGCAAGCTTCCCTACGCTCGGCCTCAAAGCATATCAGAACCAGTACTACTTATACATTATTCTTATTTGAATCTGTCCGATTATATATATATATATGTAATGTAATGTGGTACGTAGCTCGATCGATCGTGATTCATGAATTTCTATTTGCAGGTTCTTCTTTGATTTCTCGGCCACATATGTTGGAGTAGGGATGATTTGCCCCTACATTGTGAACATATCTGTTCTTCTTGGAGGTATTCTGTCTTGGGGTTTAATGTGGCCTCTCATAGAAAACAGGAGTGGCGATTGGTACAGCAATGAACTCAGCCCAAAAAGCATGAATGGCCTTCAAGGTTACAAGGTGTGTGATCTGTTTTCTTTTCTACTACTACTTTTGTTTTGAACAAGTTATACTTGTTATCTTCAAACTTACCTACCCCTGTACTGTATTTAATCAATTCATTAGGTCTTCATTGCCATTGCCATGATCCTCGGTGACGGGCTATACAACTTCTTGAAGGTGCTAAGTCGAACCCTCATCGCCTTGCAATCCCAACTCCGAGCCAAAGATGTGAACAACATTCTCCCGATTGAAGATCAGGTCTCTCCAGCTGTGACCTCTGCTCTCTCATATGATGACCAGCGCCGCACCCAACTCTTTCTCAAAGACCAAATTCCAGCATGGTTTGCTGTTGGAGGCTATGTTGCCATTGCTGCAGTCTCAATTGCCACTGTCCCCCACATATTTCCCCAACTCAAATGGTACTATATATTGGTCATCTACCTCTTTGCGCCCAGCTTGGCTTTCTGTAATGCATATGGCTGTGGCCTCACTGATTGGTCTCTGGCCTCCACTTACGGAAAGGTGGCCATCTTCATGATCGGGGCATGGGCCGGCTCTGCACATGGTGGTGTTCTTGCTGGACTCGCAGCATGCGGAGTTATGATGAACATTGTCTCAACAGCCTCTGATCTAACCCAAGATTTCAAGACCGGCTATCTAACCTTGGCTTCCCCCCGGTCAATGTTTGTGAGCCAAGTCATCGGTACAGCAATGGGTTGTGTAATTTCTCCCTGTGTGTTTTGGCTCTTCTACAAAGCCTTCACTGACCTCGGCACACCAAAAAGTGCCTATCCTGCTCCCCTTGCTGTTGTGTATCGTAACATGGCTATTCTCGGGGTGGAAGGCTTCAAATCTCTCCCCAAGCACTGCCTCTTACTTTGCACCGTCTTCTTTGGCGCGGCCATTCTCACAAACGTGATCAAGGATTGCATTGGTAATAAGAGGGCACGCTTCGTTCCACTACCAGTGGCAATGGCAGTACCTTTCTATTTGGGATCGTATTTTGCCATTGACATGTGCATTGGGAGCTTGATAGTGTTTCTGTGGGAAAGGGTGAACAAGGCCAAGGCAGATGCTTTTGTGCCTGCAGTAGCTTCTGGTTTGATCTGTGGCGATGGGGTTTGGACTTTGCCTGCTTCAATACTTTCTCTTGCCGGGGTTAAGCCACCAATTTGCATGAGGTTTTTGTCAAGGGCAGAAAACGATAGAGTTACTACATTCTTAACTGGTAAAGCCTAAGGCTGATCAGCATGATTGATAGCCTAGGTATATGAATAAGTGCAAAGTCTTGGAATTGGAAGGTTGCATATCTCTGTAAAATATCAAATGCTGCTTTGGGGCAGACAAAGGCACTGCCAAATAGCCTTACCAAACTATGCGATTACATAAAATTACATTAAGTGTTTTGCTTGCTTAAATTGATAATTAATCTCTCGTAGTTGACTTAGTTTACATAGCGCCATTCATTTTTAAGACAATATCCCCTGAGTGTATCATTCACGATTCTATTCCATTTCAATCTTGATTTCATTTCTTCCAAATAAGCAATTCAAATCTCCCCTCAGTGTATCTAATACAACTTAATCAGGGTTGATGAACATGTACATATAGTGCGATGGATCCCATCTGAGTGTTGGTGTGACCAGGCTCATCAAGTGTTAAAGTTTGACGAGCGATCAACTAACATTATGGATGATCAGAATCAGAAGGTGCCCAACTATGATGCCGAATATCGCGTGGAGGAAGTAAGTATACTGTATATGTATGATTTTTGAGAGGAGGAGGTGCCCATTCGATAGCAAGACGGACTATAGTGTATAGGAAAAAAGGCTCTTCAAACGCAAGGAAAGACAATAAACAATCGAAAATGGTAAAAACAAAATTGGAAGTGCCACCCCAAAAAAATTTGGTCCTCTTTAGATTTGAAGTGCGTAAAATGGAAGTAACGATTTATGGGAATTACAAATGATCTAATACCATATAATTTCAGGGGTTTCGCTTCTCTATATATTTACATATAAGCATCTCCACACTCCAAACCAAGGCAAAGAAAGGCTAAACTCTTATCATCATCATCACTAGCCAAAGTAACCGAGAAAGAAAAAACCTCCTTTCAGTGAGTTAATTTTATTTATATTTTGTAAAACCTCCTTACAAGGTAATTAAATATTATCATTGGGAGGTTGTTCAAGCCATGGAAGGCAGGAAAACCAAGGGCAGGCAAAAGATTGAAATGAAGAGGATTGAAAACCAAGATGATCGCCTTGTTACTTTCTCGAAAAGGCGATCTGGCGTGTATAAGAAGGCAAGTGAGTTAGCAACCCTATGCGGCGCTGAGGTTGGTGTGGTGGTATTTTCACCCTCCGGAAAGCCATTTTCCTACGCTAACTCTTCCATTGACTCAATAGCGAACCGATTTCTAAATGGCCACCACCACCATCATCAGCACCATGATTATGATCATGATCAAAATCATGATAATATTGATGATAATATAATGAATCTTGATGCTATTGATCGGAGCCGCCATACTATTGTGGAGGCCTACCGGCAGGTAAGAATCGATGAGATGAATAAGAAACACAATGAGTTGGTGAGCGAGCTAGAAGTTGAGAGGGAGCGAGGGAAAGCGCTTCAACAGAGGATGAAAGCAAAAGCAAAAGAAATATCATCATCAGCAGAAGCAGCTGGAAGCACTCGAAGCAGAAGTAGCAGCAGCAAGAGCCAGTTACAGGGCTGGTGGGAGGCTCCTATTGAGGAGCTCGACTTGAAAGGACTCAAACAATTGCATGCTTCCTTTCAACACCTCCGCAATGATCTCCGCCCTGCTCTCACCTGCGTCAACAACCTCAATCCTCACTAGCTGCAACATGCACCTGCTAAGTGCTAACTTATGTGCATGCCAACTAGTGAAGGATTTCATACTTTTAATTACATGATGTGTCCTAGCTTTAATAATATTACATCTTTAATTATACATGTCGCCATCAACTTTGAAATGATATGCATCTACAGGATCAGTTGTGTGTTTTCCTCATTGAATCCATTCTCATTATACAAATTTATCTCCTTCAATTAGTTTGTTGGTCGTCAATAGAAAACGATAAAGCCGAAATGACCGACCACAAAGCCAAAGGCTCACAAGACTATCGGTAAGACAATTTAACTCAACTGGGCTTTCCATGCCCACAAGCATCTTCCAACTAAGAAGATCTTATGTATCCACAAGCATCGGCAAGACAATTTTTGCATTTCGTGATTTCATCAATGAATTTTCGCATTTTAAGTTTCATTAATGAATTGTTGCATTTTGGAGTTTCATCAATGAATATTCGGATTTTGGGGTATCACAAATGAATTCGTATTTTAGGGTTTCGCTAATGAATTTTTTGGAAATAATTTTTTACATTTTAGGGTTTCACTAATGAATTGTCGCACTTTAGGGTTTCATTAATGAATTTTGGCATTTTGGGGTTTCACTAATAAGTTGTCGCATCATGGAGTTTCGTTAATGAAATTTCAAATTTTGGGGCTTCGCAAATGGATTTTGCATTTTGGATATCAAAATGATATGTCTTATTTTGGGGTTTCATGAATGAATATTTGCATTTAGGGTTTCATGAATGTCTTTTCACATTTTAGGGGTTCGCTAATGAATTGTCGTATTTTGGTGTTTCGCAAATAAATTTTGGCAGGTCGGGGTTTAAAAAATGAAGGGTTTAGCTAATGAATTGTCGCATTTTGCGGTTTCGTTATTGAACTTTCAATGATGAATAAATTTTTTCATTTTAGGGTTTCAAAAATAAATTTTCGCAACTTGGGGTTTCACGAATGAATTGTCGCATTTTTGGGTTTCGCTAATAAATTGTCGCATTTGTATGTTTCGTTAATGAATTTTCGCATTTTGGTGTTTCGCTAGTGAATTATCACATTATGGGGTTTTGTTATTGAGTTTTCACATTTTTGGGTTTTGCTATGAATTTTTGCACTTTAGAGTTTTGCTAATAAGTGGTCACATTTTGGGGTTTTGCTAATGAATTTTTCGTATTTTAGGGTTTCGTAAATAAATTTACTCTTTTTTTTTTTTTTTTTCATATTAGTGGATTGTCACATTTTAGGGTTTCGTTAATGAATTTTCACATTTTTTGTTCCGTTGGGGTTATGTTAATGAATGTCGCATTTTAGAATTTCATAAATGAGTTTTCACATTTTTGGGTTTCGCAAATGAGTTTTCACATTATTTGTTTACGAATGTATTTTCCTATTTTAGGGTTTCAATAATGAATAATCAAATTTCGGAGTTTCATAAATGAATTTTCGTATTTTGACGTGTCGTTAATGAATTTTCGCATTTTAGAGTTTCATTAATGAATTGTCTCACTTTGGGGTTTCGTTAATGAATTTTCACATGTTTGGGTTTCACGATTAAGTTTTTGCATTTTTTAGTTTTGCTAATGAATTGTGGCATTTTGGGTTTTCGCTAAAACCCAAAGGCGAAAATTAATTTTTGAAACTCTAAAATGCAAAAATTCGTTAACGAAACCCAAAAATGCGAAAATTCATTTGTGAAAACCCAAAATGCGAAAATTCATTAACGAAACCCCCAAAATGAGACAATTCATTCGTGAAACACCAAAATGCGATTATTTATTTGTGAAACCTTGGAGTGCGAAAATTTATTTGTGAAACCCCGAAGTGAGAAAAATTAATTAGCAAAACCCCAAATGAGAATTCATTAGTGAAACCAGAAAACAATCAATACCCATTCGCCAAAAACTCAAAAATCAACAAAAACAAAGATAATTAGCTAAGAAATATACTCAGAAACTAATTGAATCTCATCCAGATTTCAAGCCTCAAGGGCTTTGTAGTATCCCAGCTCAAGAGTTAACACCATGGCTATACCTTGTCCACATTAAAATTTAAGATGTCAAATGCTTTATTTTTTAGTTTCGGATAAAATCAGATATAAAGACGAAAGTGGAACAAGAGGGCGGATATGTCATCTAAAAACATTTATGAAAACAATCTATGCCTGACAATAATAAGAAAGTGAAGATTACAGTATGTGGCAGGCAGGCAGGCAATGTGTCAATTTTTGAGGAACTCTTCTTATAACACCAGACGAGCGAGCGAGCTCTTCAACACTCTCATCATCATCATCATCCCTTGGGCCTTGCACAGGGGAGTAATATCACATCACTTTGCTTGACACGGGTGCATCTCTCGTTCTCTATACACCCTGTGTCGTTACCATCTCAAGCAGCCCAATCCTCATCACTAAGATCAGTGTCCTGCACAACGCATAAGCTCAAAAACTCAGCCTTTTCCATACAAATGTTGTGCCATCACCATCAATGGCTACCAAGAGCAACAATTAAGGTTTACTTCCAGTAAAAATAACAATAGTAAAGGAAATGGTATTTTGCTAGAGCACTGCATGCATTATGCATATGATTGTTGCATTTCATGCATGGGAGGATCATACGTGCGTTACTCTAGCAAATATCAATCACAGTTTCAACTAGGAAATAACATTTTGAAACAAATCATATCATCTGGCTTTACATGCCAATTTCCAGTGATCAGCACCCAACGCACCAACCCATCTGATCTGATATATACCATCACCATTGAATTACCAATCACCTCTGTGCCATCTTCAAGGACTTACAAATTATATATATCCATCTCCAAAACAGTAGAAGAGAGATTTAAATAAACTAGAAATTACCCGTGAGCTACTTGAGAATTCTTCAATATCATCCTCTTCAACCTACATGTTTATGTACAATTTGAATTACCATTTAAGAGGTCGTGCTTGAAAGTAAAACTCAAGCTGCAATATAAATCACCTCCAAATTTGCACTAATACAAAAAGATTCATGCTAGTGAACAATTGAAAGATCTCACAATTGGGTGTTGCGAGAATTTCCTGTTGAGGAAAAATCATTTATGAAGTCGCAACAACCTAATTTATGGCCAATAGAATATATTTCATCACTATGAAGCATATTTCTCTGTGAGATAATGCTCTAAAAGACTTCTTTCTTGGTGGTTTGTTAGTTTTCATTCAAGGAGAACTAACCACCTGATCATATTCAAACAAGAGTGGGGCCAGAAATCCACTCTAATAAACTAATTCCCTCTTCTTTCCACCTCCATCCTCCAAATCTAAGGGAATCACAAGAATCAACAATCAACAATCTGATGTTTACATTGAGAAATGCATTTTGATTAGAGTAGAGCTTCTTTTGGAGGATCAATTAGAGCAGAGCTTTGATAACAATCACAAAATATAAGTTCTAATGAAATTAAAATTTAAAAAAAAAAAGGGAAGAAAAAAACTGGGAAACTGAAACACTAATGACCATAGTACAAAGAAAAACACAAATGATGCCAGACACAAACACACCTCATCTTGTTTCTTCTTTGCCAAGCTTTTGCCTCCTACACAAACACAGAGGTCAATTATAAGCTAACTTGCCCACATGTAGATGCATACTTAAGAGGAACTGTTATGAAGAACTTTCAGAATAAACAAATAATACAAGAGGGAAAAAATAACTATCCGGAAGAAGTATGATAATAAAAAGGTAAACAATCCCATAACATTTGAATATGGATTTTGTTGAGAGAGAGAGACCTGAATCCTTTTCCTCGATAGTTTTTGCCTTTTCCTTAGGTCGTCCATCCTGCAAGGACAAAAAATTACCTCAGCTGGGGTAACATTCCGATGCAAAGCAGCCATTGCTAAGAAAAGGAAAAATTAGCCAGAATTGTTGTTTGAAAGGGCAGGGAGAAGTGGAAAGGACCATTAATAACTGACAATAACCTGATTAACCTTCTTCTTTGAATCAGTTTGGTGTGACTTCTGGCCAGAAACTGGAAAACATCAACAGTTTTCATTGTTCTGAGTATTCAGATACTAATGTATTCATAATAAGAAAACTAGTTAGGAAAATAGCAACCTTTTGGGGATGCAGGTTTCTTTGGATTTTTTGGTGTTTCATGAACCTTTGAAGAAGGAAGCTGTACTTGACTTTGCATAATGGAGTCCACTTTCTGTATAAAATTCAGAAATTTCGGAGCATGGTAAGCATTAAGCAGGAGTTGAAGGGCAAAATGGCAATGCATGGTGCGCTATTTTATTTTCATACGTCCAAGAAACTCAGAAATCCCACCCTGACCGGGTGTTTCATTTTGGTTTTCAGTTTCAGGCTTCTTAATAGTCCTGAAACATACCATAGCTACATAACAAAAAGCTCCCACGAGTAATAAAACTAACAATAAAAGCCATAAAACTTTACCTTTTTCTCCACTTTCTTAAACAATGTAGATATAGTAGCCTGAATAAGCGAACTATGATTTCTATGAGAGTCCTCCACAGATGTAGTCACTGCAAAGGTAGAATGCGATTGTTTCTTTGATTTAGCTTCTGACACAGAGGACTCCTGATTTTGTTTGGGAATTTGAGCTCCTTTCACAGAATCCTCATTATCAATGTCAACGTCTCCAAAGCTGAGATTTTCAGTCTGTATCTACCAGTTAAGGGAATCAATCAAGGTATAGCTAACTGAGATGGAAGGTTGATGTAATGAATGTATGGTAAACCCAAATTCAATTTACAAAATAGCTGGTGGGTACATACAAAAGTAAAATTTTAATGTCGGAATTCACCAAATTAAGACAAATATAAGGATATTCCCACTAGCATGCTTCCCGGATGATGAATCAAGTCCCCCAATTTTTCCATCTTCTCCTTCACTTAAGTAAGTATCGCTTTCAAAAGAATCATCTCCAGAAGAAGCATTTCCAAAACTGTACCAACAAAAATGTTAGAGATAAATGGAAAGGTAAGCATGATACAACATCTACAATTAATTGGTGACAAAACAAGAGTTCACTGAAGCATGTGTGGACACATCACAGGAAAATGTGTGCCTTCTGGACGATCAACAAGCACTCTCGTTTCTTTTATTATTCTCCAGTAAAAAGAAAATATATCAAAATGGTTAATTATCTATGATAATCAACATGTCATGTAGATAATCAACTAATAGTTTACATATTTAATATCCGTAGAGGCTACACGACATTTCCACATAACAACTCATCTGCTGAAAAGCAATGAGTGCATTCAGGCCTTCAATAAGTGACGTCAGAATGGACAATGGGCATCAGTGCCCTTTGTAACTATTTGCAATATGTTTCATCTATTTTTTACCCTTTTTCTTTTGGATGATAAGAACTACTTACTCATAGGTATATCAGATAGGTTTGAAAAGGCAAATATGGTAATGCAGCACAAATGAAAAATAATATTTTGTTTCCAATTTTATCATTTAGAGATGGCCTCAGCACCTATAAGGTACATTGTGTGGGTGTGTGTGTTTGTATGTTCCTGTACAAATATGTGTACGTATATATGTATCTACTTTGCATATTTAGTATGTGTGTACTTAATTCCCCCCGCTTCTGATCTCTTATGACAGTATCTAGTGAGTGCAATAAAATGTTTAGGCCAGTACTTGAATCGTTTTCCAGCAGTTCTTGCTGAATGTCGAACAGGTGTTGCTCTCATCAAATCCTTGTTTCCATAATCTGATACATTATCTTCAACCTTAACATTTGGGGAATGTTCTACAGATGTAGTTTCATTTTTACGATCACTTTGCTTGTTTGCAGATGTTGAACCTGCACCACCTTTAAAGTCATATTCTGCGTGTTGTCCCTGAAACCAACAAATTCCTGAGAGTGGATCATCAAAAAAATGAAATGTACATATCAACACGACGGACTTATATGAACAGAAACTAACCTCAGTAAGTTCCTTAGGGAAATCAAGTTGGGCTTCTTCGGGGTTCTCAGCTTGTGTCCCAATCCACCAAGCATCGGAAAATATGATCTGGGACATGAAAAGCTAATGCTGAGATATATATGTGTAAAAAATGCTTTGAGAAACTCAGTTTCATATAACAAGCACATGGCCATAGACAAACAAAAGATGTGGATTTTTTGGAAAGGGGCTGCAAAATGATGTTACCACACTCTGTAAGAAGAACATGAAGAAGATTCTTGGTGGAAGTTGTATGAAACAATAGCTCTGAAACATTATGTACACAAAGTATAAAAGCACACAAAGAGAGGAGTTGCAAGCATAGGGTAATTAGTATGAATACAATGAAGACATGCTATTTCAATCAACCCAAAAGATACAAGAATAAAATTTATGTAGTTCTTTTGCCTTATGAGATGCAACTTTCAGAGTACAAGTTTCCACGAAATATCAGCTTTGCAGTTCTTTTGCCTCATTCTCAACCACCTAATACTTAGTTCTATGAGTCTTAACTGAATCCGTTACCAGTTAAAAACAAGTGGCAATTCTAACTTATTCAGACATGCAATTATTGACTTCTAATAACCCTCAAAAGAAAATCATTAGAAAATATAAAAGAATTCAAATGATATGATAAAAGGTCAACTTGTCTTCAAATTTATATCATAATTTACAGTTCTGCACTGATCATCAACCAAGCCTATGAACAAAATGGTATAAGATATGCATCTTTCTACGACCACAAATATATTTGAAATAGAAACTTAACAATCAATGCGGAAAACAGACTGTAGAAAGTAGCTGACCATATTATCGAAGTAGTCCTCGCACATGACACTCTTCCCACCCCTAGGGAACTGCATAGTCAGATACCTGTTCTTGGGGAAGACAATAGTCCCAAACAACTTCATCCGACCCTGAAAACCCCAAAATTAAAATTTTTCTCAGAAACCAAACAAGCAAAATAAAATTAGAAAAGGATGAAGGATGAAAGTAGTAGACCTGAGGGAAATCGAGGTATAACACGGGGTTCTTGGTGCCCAAATCCTTGAGCTCACCGATCTTACCGCCTCCAATGGGGGCAAGGAGGCCAGGGAAGGAGAAGAGGAACCTGTTCTTTCGCTGAGATTTCTTGAGAATGTCTTTGCCATGGTGCTTAACAACAGTGTTTGAGGGGGTGAGAGGCTCGTGGGTCTTAGCAGGGACCTCTGAGAGTAGGTTGTTGCAGAAGGCGAGGGCTTTGAGCCTCTTGCGCTGCGTCACCTCTGGGTTTGGATCCTCTTGGTCTTTTCGCTTCCTCTTCGATGACGAGGTTCGCGCCATTTTGATTCCACTGGATTCTTTCTCTTTTTCTCTCTGTCTGTTCCTCCCGACTATTATTTGATATTGATTTGTAGGGTTTTTGTTGACTTCAGAAAAACCCCAACTTTATTCTTATTATCTTTTTATTTTGTCTGATAATTTAACGTTTAACGGTAGCAATCATTTGATAATATAAATTTTAACGGGAGGGAGGGAAGGAATCATTTGATAAAATCAACAGAAAAAGAAGCCATAGTGTGCGTTATGGTTTTTTAAGTGCAGGCCGCGCATCCATCGCCGCACTCACCTTTTTTTTGGGGTCTCTAATCATTGCTGTTGGCTGCGTATTCTGCTTTAAACTCATAAGTAAAAAACGTGCATAATCTGTCAACCATGCCCTTAGCTTCTCTATTGCAAGAGCTTATATTTGTATTCTGGACACCCTTCAAAATCACTTCATGATGTATGAAAAACGATCTCATAAACAAATTAATGGATCCCCAAAAACCACCCAATGTGGCAAATGGCAGGGAAAACTCTGGGCACTCAAATGCTCTACCACAGTTATAATCAGTGAAGAATTGGAGATAATCATGTTGTTTTGGGCATCTTGCCATAAAACATTATAGGCAGGTGACTGCAAATGAACTACTATTGTCCAGGCTAATTCACAAGGCCCCTCTGTTTGAAGACGTCAAGCATTGCAACCCCTATTTTTGCTGGAGACTCCACCACTGTCACCCCAGCTTCCCTAAGGGTCTTGATTTTGTCTTGTGCTGTACCCTTTCCCCCTGACACAATAGCTGCACAAGCAGATGCCACCAATGACGTGTGATTATCATGTTATGAGAATGATATGAAACCACACTCAACCATAGACAATGAGAGAGAGAGAGAGAGAGAGAGAGAGTAATGAATCATATACCTCCAGCATGACCCATACGACGGCCAGGAGGAGCAGTTAGTCCAGCAATAAAAGCAACAATAGGCTTCTCAGTTCCACTTTCCTGCTTGATTGGTCAGATAATCAGTTGCCACCCATATATAGACAACAGATAAAGATGGTAGCAGTGAAGCTAACTGTGAGAATTTAGGATGCTGAGAGTCGAGTGTGCATGTGTTTTTTTTTTTGGGGGGGGGTGGTGTGTGTTGTTTTGGGACTCTTTCCTTAAATGGAAAGGGAAGAGACCATTTCTTTTACAACTAACTGAAAATAAATCAAGTATTGATCTTAAAATGTTCATCTAAAATTAAATATGTGGATCAATTGATTCTTCAAAAGGTAAGGGTCAACAAAAAGATAATTCTATCTGGTTATCCCCCTAGCAAAACTCAATTCTTAACTCGTTTTACGAGTACTATGTTATAAATAGAAATGCTAAAAGGGTTTATCAAACTTTCTACTCTGCTCAGAGGGAGGGGCTGAAAGATAGTGGGATTGTTACCTTTATCAATGCAGCAGCATCCTCTTCTGCAGTCCCACCTATCTCTCCAATAAGAATGATACCTGAAACACATACATCCTAGAATTACGTTCAAATCACATGTCCCCTACTTCAACACTTTTTTTTTCTTCTGTACATCTTACCCAAAACATCCGCACAAATTAAAGGGTAAGAAACCTTACATCAAGTTAAAAGGGGCACATAAAAAAAAATTCATCACACAAGAGTTACTTCATATGTTTTTCTTATATCCAAATAATTCTTTTCCAATCAATGAAGTTTAGCTAACATACAATACTACATCAATAAAATGTGCTCAATGGAATTTTTAAGCAATAAAAAACAGTCAGGCGAGCATCCACAATTAGAAAAGACAAAAGTCCTAAAGGTTGAACTTGAATGGTAAGTATTCAAGAACTCACGCAGAGGCACACCACACAAATCTGAATCACAAAAGATCAAGCCTAGGTTCATTACTTTACAAATGGGCAACCACCAACATTATAGTTGATGGATATAAATATTTCAAGCAAATGGCAGAGAGAGAGAGAGAGAGAATTCTATACACTTGCTCTTAAGGCCCAGAGTATCCTGATATTTTATGTGATACACAACATTCTTCGTAAATGAGCACTAGTAATAGCTTACATGAAGCACAGTCACGCATTAAAACACGAATAGATCTGTTGAGTAAATGGCAAACCATGGACCTATACATGCAACCATAAACAAATAGAGTTCACAGATATATCTCCAGAGCAAATTCATAGAAGCAAGCTCCGTCTGAGGATCATGCCACCAAAAAATACGAACTACTAACCTTCTGTCTGAGGATCTTCTAGGAATCTGTCAATGCAATCAACAAAGTTTGTACCATTAAAAGGATCACCTCCAATACCAACACAGGTGGACTGTCCAAGGCCAACAGCAGTTGTTTGGAAAACCTGCAAGGTAAAGGGACAAAATTAGTTAGAAGTATAAGAAAACTTGCATAATATGTAAATTGAAGGTGGCACCCACAAAATCCAAACATCGAACAAGAAGAGGATGAAGATATGACCATAATAATAGTACCCCATCTTCTGAAAAACCAAATTAGTATCAAAATTTTCTGTTGGAAAGGCAAAAGATTTCTTTCTCCCTTCGTACATCCTAACTGGGTCACAATTAGTACTCACCGCTTCATAGGTCAAGGTACCAGATCGAGAAACAATTCCTACACGACCAGGTTTATGAATGTAACCAGGCATAATTCCGATTTTGCATTCACCAGGCTTGATAATTCCAGGGCAGTTTGGTCCAATGAGCCGAGTTTTAGATTGCCTGTTAAGAGCAGCCTTCACACGTACCTGAAATTCATAATTATTAGGTTCCAGGACAGTTTCACGTGAATCACAGAACACTAAACTCAAGCTTAACAACTGGGCTTGCAGTCAACTGAAATTAATAATCAGAGCTATGACCAAGTTCAATAAAGTTCACATTCCAAATCATATGATAGTCCAGGAAGGACAAAACTCAATAACCAAGCATTTGGAAGTCCCAAAAGATATGATAACTGACATATCAGCTAATAGGATTGTCATACAAATTGAATTATATCGACAAAACAAAATGTTATACCCAAGATCCAAATTGTCATGTATGAACATGTAAACTTATCTTTCGTATTTAAAATGATAAAAATATACTACCATATCATGTTGCGGGATCCCCTCAGTGATGCACACAACAAGATCCAGCTCTGCTTCCATTGCCTCCATAATTGCAGCAGCAGCAAATGGTGGGGGAACATAAATGACTGAGGCATTAGCCTTTGTTTCAGCTTTTGCTTCTGCAACTGAGTTGAAAACAGGGAGTCCCAAATGCTCGGTCCCACCCTTCTTTGGTGTTACACCACCCACCTGTTTCAGCACAATAGTATAAAGAAATGAAAGAAAGAAGGGAAAATTACATAACAGTTTGAAACAAAGAAGGTGATTATAATTTATAACGTTATGTAGCATTTCTGAGGAAAACTTATTATGGGAAATTCAAACCTTCAAACTTAGTCAATTAATTGTGAAAATTAGTGACCATTCTAATCTAGGAGTCCATTTAATTTTAATGCATTAGCATAAGAAACCCATATTCTCAGTTTCACATGTCAACAATAACTCATTTTCCAATAATTTTCACCAATTCAAACTCCCCTTGATAGTAAAGAGACATAGATGTTTAAGCAAATGAGAAAATGAATCTAAGCACAAATAATGCAGTACCAGTATCAGTAAAAATCCCAAAACTGTAATACAGCAAAATAATCTCAGGCGGCACTAGAATAAAAGCATAATTTTCTTAATTCCGTAATTGATTTCGGAGCTTGGGTTAGGAAAAACAAAAATAGGAGAAAGAAGAAGAACCCCAACAACTCAATAAAGCAAATAAAATAGACGAGAAGAAGAGAGAAAGAGGCATGTTTGTTAGTGATACCATTTTGGTGCCATATTCGATGGCTTGTTCGGTGTGGAAAGTGCCATTCTTGCCCGTGATGCCTTGGCATATGACGCGAGTGTTTTTGTCGACAAAAACCGCCGGAGGCGGTGGCGGAGCCGGGGAGTAATGTCGACGCTGAAGAATAGAAGTTGACGGAGATGGTTTGCGTGATGCGATCGAACCGATCAGCTTGGCTACGGCTTGGCGACCCATCACCTCTTTTGATGCTGTGCTTCAATTCAAGGATTCGATCAACAAACTGCTTCTCTCTCTAGTCTAGTCTTTTGAAGGAGCTTCAGATTCTGCTCTGCTTTAATATGGGCTTCTTCTTGAGAGAGTTTTCTAGTTGGGCTGCGTTCTTTGATAAAATGATGCCCTAAATTATTTCTTATTGTTCTGACAAAAAAATAATAATATATTTCTTATTGTTTGATAAAAATATATATATATTTCCTATTGGTCCCTTTTTTCCGGTTTAATTAAGGTTGAAATTAGCAAAGGGATTATTCGCAGGCATTTGTCTTGTTTATATATACATATATATATATATATATATATTCAAATTTCCCTTATACCTAATTTACATTTTGGTCACTCAAATAAATTATTCGTTCAAATGGTCCATTGACTCTATATTATTCTTTTCAATAGTCAAACCGTCTAATTTTATGTTAGATTTAACCTAATTTTAAGAAAAATAATGACTAATTTGCCATCATATGTAACAAAAATATTAACATAATGTAACGGTAGGACCAATGAAGTGAATAATATAGAGTTGATGGACCATTTGAATGAATAATTTAATTGAGGAACCAAAATATAAATCGAGTAAAAATTTGAAGACCATTTGAGTAATTTACCCTAATATATATATATACTGACTGATTACTAAATCTGACAAAACAGGAAAAGAATTAAAAGATCATAAAGTCTTCAACCTCAAGCAACGAAGAAATAATATTTTCTTAACCTAGCTAAAATCACACATGATTAAGTAGTGAAGTGCAATTAGTAACGTCAAAAGTGTTACATCATTTCATCGAAAAATTAATAATAAAAAAACAATGGCTTCAGTTCAGGCCCAAATAAACTACTAAGCACTCGGACCCAAAAATAATAATAAACTAAAATAAGCACACTCAGATGACATAGTAAATTTTGAAACTTAGATAATCTGTACAGTAGTCCGAAGTTCATGTCAAACAATTCAATTTCAATTAGCCTTAAATGCCTCAAGTAATCGGAGACAACGACACAGACGAAAGGAAACCAATAACTATTTTCCGCTCATTCTATTTCAGCTACAAGTAAAAGTTATCAACATCAACTAAACTAAACAACCCAATTGCAATTTTGGAATTCTGCCAAAAACCTCCTAAATTTAGATCCACATTTCTAATTAGTTGGGACCTCCACAAGAAGAATTAAAGATGCGAGGAACCAAGTTAGCCAAGCATTATTCGGTGTGGCAGCTGCTGGTTCATGCATTCCAGTAACTAGGCCAATGTTATGATGGTGTTTGCACTTTCCCTTCACAGAACCTCCATGAACCATCTGCTTGCCTTCTTAGAACATACCAAATTTTATACGTGCTGCAATCAATCCAAGAAAAAAGAAGTCAAATATCAAATTTAACATTAAAAACATGCAAACCAAAATCTAATACTCAAATACAGATTCTCCATTAAATACACATCATAAATTCAACTCACCTGTAATAACTTGGGTTCTTTTGTTCAGATTCATTAACAAGTTCAGCTGCTTCCTCCAGGACAGCCTCGATTTCTGCTATCTCTCCTCCAACTTCATCTGATAAAATTTCAGCTCGCAGGACAGACAATTGTAGCAAAACAAATCTCCAATAACAAGACCTCGCTTTTGCAGCATCAGCCAAAGCCTGCCACTGTGAACCATGCACGCGAAAGTAACCAAACAAATACGTAGAGGAAAGCAGTAAACTTAAACGAAGCATCAACGAAAAGAAAACATGTGAAAGTAAATTACCGAGCTTATTATTACAATAAAATGTTTGTGACATATCCAACTTATTCCATGTCATAAGTATTCATAGACTGAACTTTGTTAAGAAAATACTATTTAAATAACAATATCAAATATTCAAAAACCTCCACATATTATACCTGAACAAGCATTGACTGATCAAGGATTTCACAGAGGCTATCAATTTCATGGCTAGGCCCTAGAGCTTCAGCTTTAATTGCTTGCCATTGCTTCACAAGGTCTTCAGCTTCTTCAATAGACATAAGCCTCCGGAACACAGATGTCGAAGAAGACAGATATGAAATTTGTGGATTTTCAGCATCTGAGCAGGTCCTGACCTGCTTCATAAAAGTCACCAAAAACTTCTTAAGTCTGCCAGCTAGTCCATTTCCCTTGATATAAGCAGGTACTAGACTAGAATCCACAGATGAATCTGTTGTCCAAGAAATGGAACTTGTGTGCATATTTGGCTTACTAGGGCCCCATTTATAAGCATTTCTCATCTTGTTTCCCTTCATGCCTGTTAACCTTAAGGAAGCAAAAACAATGCACCCCAGTACTGCCACGAAAGTGATCCTTCCCACCAAAACTCCTCTAGCAACCCAACCATTCCAAACTTTGTCATGGTGCATGCCAAGATTCCTTTTCAATTGAACAGATGATGCACTAGCACTGCTTCCACTGCCAGTCTTGCCCAATATCAAGGGACTCTGAAGATCAGTTGGAGCCAGCTGCTTAACAGCTGTTCCAAGATGTTGAGAAGAGTTCATATGGGAAAGAGACTCATCAAAATCTCTCCGCTCTGACACGAGAGTAGTGGAAATTGGTCTGTGACTTAAAATAGGCAAATTCTGTGGAGCTACTTTGCTTTTCTTGCTCAAAGGAGTCCTCCTTTCACCACCAAAAAAGTTGGCCTGCAAGGACATACATACATACATTAATCCTCTGCTAAAGTCAAAGCTATTATCCTTTAACAGTCCCTTCTCGTGAATCTCACCAACGATGGAGGGCAATCTCGTGAGTCTGGAAACACAGCAAGGACAGCCTCCTTCAGCCACATTTCCTGATCAAGTTCAGCAGGCAGTCCGACATGAGAAAGTATTGACCTTTAAAACAAACATAAAGTTTGTAGTGAAATAAGTAGCGTGTGAAGTGGCACAATATAGAACACATTGAGTTTTCAGGACCTTCCCATTGCCCGATGTTTCAAAGTAAAGATAAGCATGGTCCTAATGACAGCTAAGATGAGAATTCCAGCACACAATAAGAGATATACCAAAGTTTGATTTGCTCCACAAGTATGCTTAACTTCCTTCCCTGAGATTGGATTTCGTGCAGCAGAATTTGAATTTAATTCAAGCTTCTGAAGCTTTTCAACAACCATAGCCTCATTACCCTGGAAACCGAGATATCACCAAGTATTCCATTGAAAAAAAAAAAGAGAAGGATTGAATAAGAAAAAAGGAAAAACAAATTCATAGTTTCTGCAAGATATCCAAAACTATTCTAATGAAACAGCACAAGAAATAAAATTAGGAGGAAACTGAAAATTTTACCTGACCAAGAAGGAACAAGCAAAAATTTTCCTCAAGTTTCAGATCAGTACCCTCTGATGCAGTCAGACACTCGCATATAGTCTTTGCTTTGTCAATCTGCACAACCATATTATAAGGGCTGAAATTAACAAAATGGAACATGCAGCAACGCCCTCTGCCTCAAGTAAGAGAGAGAGAGAGAGAGAGTTACTATTTCAGCAGGCTTCATATTCAAAAATAATAATTTGGACCTAGGAGCAGAATGAATTTACCAATTCCTTTTGTTTGCTTGAAAACCCCAGGGCAATATGAGCTATCAACACCATGTACAAACAATTAAAATCAATAATAACCCTTTGATTCTGTGATTCAAGTGATTTCTTATTCTTCCTTGTAATAGCTAAGTCATCCCATGGAAGAAGATCAACTATCTCCGAAGCCATTAGTCTATTAAATGCTTGGCTCAAGAAGCATGGCCAGTCTTGGACTCGACACGACGTTTCCACACCAAGCCCCTGTCTGACCAATTCACGCAAGGCTGCAATTGCTCCTCTTCTTCTTTCAGCATTCTCAGGTGAGTGAGGCATGCCTAGCAATTCCAATGTGCAAGCAGGTGCAACCTCCTCCAAAGATTCTTCTATCTATAAAACATGACCAACACGTGCTTACTTTAGGGCAAGTACAGGCATGGAATAAAGTTAAATGCTGTCTAACAGAAATTTGTCACATTTTAGAATTTTCAACCACCAGGTCAATCTGACTAAGAACAACTTAACTTCTCAACATTTGGTCCACCATACTTTGTTTTCTTATGTAGATATATGTTCTTTACTTTGCAAAACAAACACTAAGATACAGTCAGATGATTTGAATTCTAATAGTTCCATTTCAGAGCGACAGACCAGATGCCAATTAGTGGATTGAACCAGTAAATGCCATGAGAAAATACCAGATAAAAAAATTGACACAAAAGCGCATGGAAGATGAGGAGATCACCTGAGATAACAATGTTATTTTCCCAAAAGACTTTTTACTCCTTAGAAGGCTCTGTGCACGAGCAAGAGCTTCAAATCCTTGGGACACCTTGTTCTTCTCAAAACCAATCTTTGCAGTTCCACACTTCAAGAAAGCACCTAGGATAAGAAAAGGAGGCATAACAATGCTGAAACAAAACGGACGGTACAATATCCTGACATCTTTGCTGATATGCCTTACCTCCGCTAGTGCCATAGAAAGAAGAAGATCATGAACATACGGCTTAGCATCTGGATGCTGAACAGCTACATGACCAATATCTTGCACAAGCTTAACTTCTCCAACCTAGAATGAAGAAATCCAATATCATTATACCCACCTTCCAAAACAAAATCCTTTCTTCCTTCTTTTAAAAAATTAAACAAGAAAAAACTATTCTAAAATATTACGAATAAGATAATGTTACACACTTAATAAATGCAATTAGGCAATGTGTATCTACAAGAGGAATCCACAACAAAAAGTATGGGTGAAAAAATGAGTTCCACGACAAACTGTAGCAATCAAATTCTGTAAAGAATTCAATCCCTCTTAAATTAGTGTTTAACAATATTTATTTTTCTTTAAAGAAGAAAAAAAGAGCCTGAAAGGCTGAAGGCTGAAGGCTAAACACTAAGCCACAAAAATCTATGTTAGACTAAGTAGATTGTACAAAGACAAATCTGTACCTCTTGAAGGAGGCAAAGAGCACCTGGCAACCAAGCCCAAGCGATTCGTAGGGAAGATTTAGGTGGGATCTTTTCCTTAATATTACCAGCATATTCTGGTTCAAAAAGAAGTTTATCTCTCACATCCATTAAAAGACCCTGCAAAGCAGCCCACAAGAGAAATAATTTAAAGATGCAATTAAACAACCTAGCAGAAAGCTCTTTCCACCTGGTATATCTACTACATATAATAAAAAACTTTAAAGTCTCAACCTGGCGAGATGCAAAAGCATCCATGGTGTAACCTTCTTCAATTTCAGCACTCTTCAAATCCATCACTGATTTAACAACCTCATCTTTTTCAGCTTGATCAGTAACGCCAATAAGCTGCAAATTCATTACGTTAGCATTAAGTTACTAAATGCAGAGTCAGACTAACAATAAAGTTCAGAAAATACGGATATGTTAGCGCAAGATTCACATAAACATCACACAAATTGTACAAACTAGACAAACTCTGATAACTTGATTATACCACTTCAAGTGTAAGGATGGCAGAGTTTGTTCAACAGTTGAAGCTCTTGAGGACAATGTTAAATATGGCACTATTGCAGATGATGCTACTAGCCCGCAGACTAAAGAGCGACTCAAGTGACTTGCAGGATCCGGAGCCAGAACAAAATGCAGAAGGCGGCGGAGGGAAAGCAATTTTATCCCCTTTCGATTTTCTCAGCTCCAAACCAGAATGAATACACATTTAACACATAATCAGGATTTAACAAATACAAAGCCCACCAACATTACACATTACAAGTAGCAAGAGAGAGTGAGAGAGATTAAAAATAATAAGGATTTTAAAAAAAGAGAAAAATGAAGTAGCGACCTGGTAACAAGTAATGGGAATTTCAACGGTGGTGCGAGGTGGAGCGGTCTCCACAATGTGGGTGTCAACTGCATTCACAGTCCAGCGACCGGTGAGATTATTATTATCCTTCTTCCTGTTAACCCTAGAAACACCGATTTCATTGTCACATATTTCTCTGGAGAAACCCCAAACGCAGACTTTGTGATCTTCCTTGAGATTACTTATTCGGCAATGACAACAGGAAGACGGAATGCTTGGAAAGGCGTGAGACAAAGCAGCCATGACTCTTTTTTCCCTTTGTAACTATCTTACTGATGAAGTAGAAGCTTTGGAAATGAAATGGTAAGGGTTTTTGCATTGAACAAGAAACAATTTGCTTTTCTTAAAGGTGAAAGCAGAGATACAATCATTGTTTTTGGACTGAGACATCAAAATGAATCTTTGGATTTCTTATGCAACCATTTTCCTTTTCCTTTGCTTCTCCAAATTTTGGTGCCAAACAGAAAAGCTAATTCCTCCATAACAAAACAGAAAGGGTAGAGATGGCATTTTTCATATTTGTGCAGTTCCTTTTTTTTTTTTTTTCCCAATTATCTGCTTGTATATATATTTTTTAATATTTCGCTCAGGTAGGTATCCGCTCGTATTTGTTGCTGTGAATTTATTTTTCTTACAATCTGGTTGTTTTTTTATTATTTATTTATTGTAATTTTCTACAATGCTGAGATAATGAATGTGTATGGTTTCCAAAGTATTTGATTATGAATTTTATACTTGAAAATAGTTTCAAGCCTCTTGATTTTAGTAAACACAGCAAAAATCAGGAACAATCCCTTCTTCTAGCTTATTTTATTTTATTTTATTTTATTTTAGAAGACATTTCCTATTGAAATGGACGATAATATATTAAACTCATACACATAACACAGATACTAAGACTCGAACTCAAAACCTTATCTGAAGTAGTAAATACTTCATACACTAGTGGCAAGGCATGAAATTGAAAAGCAGCATATGGGGTGAGAGGCCGGCCCAACAAAAGGAAAAGAGAAACAAAGAAAGACCAGTTTGAGGCAAGAGATGGCCCATAAAAAAGTCCAAATGTCTAGTCTCCCTCTCTCTCCTTAAACAATGAGAGCCCTCCAAGTCATTCATTCTATGAATCTATGAATCTATCTATACAGTTTGCAGATCAGTGTCTACATTTCCCTGTCTAGTGTCTGCTCACTGGAGTGGTGTCTCAGTCTCAGTCCTATCATACTCTCATAGACCCAATCCAAATGCCAAATCCCAAACTCTGAAAGCGAACCCCCCAAATCCATAACTCATTTTCCTCTTCTTCCTCAATTCTCAAAGGAGACATGGTCGGAAAACCTGAGCCGGTCAACGGCACAGCCGCTGCGAAGACCGGCCCATCTCCGTCCCCGGCCACCTCCATGTCAGGGCTGAAACCCGATCTCCTCAACAACCTCTCATTCAAAACCCTAAAACTCAAAACCAAGCAGCAGGAGCTCCTGATCCGAGTCTCCATCCTCTGCTTAGTCTACATCCTCGCCTTCATTACGCGCCTCTTCAGCGTCCTTCGCTACGAGTCCATGATCCATGAGTTCGATCCCTATTTCAATTACCGCACTACCCTCTATTTGACCGAGAAGGGCTTCTACGATTTCTGGAACTGGTTCGACTCCGAGAGCTGGTACCCCCTCGGCCGGATCATCGGCGGCACCCTCTACCCCGGCCTCATGGTCACCGCCGCCCTCATCTACTGGACTCTTCGATTCCTCAGCTTCGCCGTTCACATTCGCGAGGTCTGCGTTTTAACGGCGCCGTTTTTCGCCTCCAACACCACCCTCGTCGCCTATTTCTTCGGCAAAGAGATTTGGGACACCGGCGCCGGCCTTGTTGCCGCCGCTTTGATCGCCATTTGCCCCGGTTACATCTCCAGATCGGTCGCCGGCTCCTATGACAATGAGGGTGTCGCCATTTTCGCCCTGCTCTTGACCTTTTACTTGTTTGTGAAGGCCGTCAACACCGGCTCGCTCGCTTGGGCCTTGGCCTCGGCGTTCGGCTATTTCTACATGGTCTCTGCTTGGGGAGGTTATGTCTTTATTATCAACTTGATTCCGCTTTACGTTTTGGTGCTTTTGATCACCGGCCGCTATTCCATGAGGTTGTATGTCGCCTACAATTGCACTTATATTATCGGAATGTTGCTCGCTATGCAAATTCGCTTTGTCGGCTTTCAGCACGTGCAGTCTGGCGAGCATATGGCTGCCATGGGCGTCTTCTTCTTGATGCAGGTTTGCTTTTCCATGCACATTCAATTTACTCTTATCAATTATATAAAGTGTTTTGCATGTTTCCGCTTCCGTTCAGTGTATATGGTATGACATAAGTCCAATAAATCTCTATTATAAGATAGCCTTGTAACCACGTTGGTCATTTTACAGATTGTTAAAGTATAAATTAACTTACCCGATTCATTTACTTCTTTATTCATTTTTCTTTGGTGGTGCGTGGGGATGGTGTTGGCAGGTATTTTACTTCTTAGATTGGGTCAGGCACCTACTGAGTGACACAAAGATGTTTCAAGCCTTTCTAAGGATCACTGTCACCTGTGCAGTAGGCGTTGGTGCCGTTGCTTTGGGAGTCGGCACTGCATCTGGGTATATCTCTCCATGGACCGGACGGTTTTATTCCTTGCTAGACCCAACATATGCCAAGGATCACATTCCCATTATTGCATCTGTCTCTGAGCATCAGCCAACGGCTTGGTCATCTTTTATGTTTGATTTCCATATCTTACTCTTCCTTTTCCCTGCTGGTCTCTACTTCTGCTTCAAGCGGTTGTCAGATGCCACTATATTTATAGTTATGTATGGTCTTACAAGCATGTATTTCGCTGGTGTCATGGTTCGGTTAATTCTTGTTGCCACACCTGCAGTTTGTCTTATTAGTGCCATTGCTGTCTCTGCTACTATAAAGAATTTGACACAGTTGGTAAGGGCAAAGAACAAAGTTCCCCAGACGGGTTCCACCAAAGGAGGCAGCAGCACAAAAGGCTCTTCGAAGGTGAGATCTTTCCTCCTTTATATACATACATGCACGCATACAAACAAACAAACATACATATACATTGTACAATTTTGATTTCTTGCTTATTGCTGAGTAGAGAATCCTTACTCACCAACTTTTTGAACCAAATCCAATGGCTGATATTCAAATCTCGAAAAGAAAATTATTTTCTGAATAAATATTTGCTGTCAAATTTTGATCCATAGTTAGTTAGTACTGGAATTCTGGTCCGTTTTGATTTTCTTTGGATATTTGTTTTGGGTTTATATCAAACACTAGTTTTTGTTTTAAAATTATAGTACATAACAAGTATCATTGCTCACATTTGTCTTACAAACAGGGCTCTGTTGATCAATCTCAGCCTTTTCAAAGAAATGGTGCTACCGTCTTACTTTTTGGTGCATTTTACTTGCTTAGTAAGTATGCAACCCACTGTACCTGGGTCACTTCAGAGGCATACTCATCTCCCTCAATTGTTTTGGCTGCAAGAGGTGCCCATGGGAACAGGGTCATTTTTGATGACTATCGTGAGGCATACTTTTGGCTTCGTCAGAATACTCCTCCAGATGCTAAAGTGATGTCATGGTGGGATTATGGGTACCAAATCACTGCAATGGGAAACAGAACTGTCATAGTTGACAATAACACCTGGAACAATACACACATTGCTACGGTTGGGCGTGCAATGTCATCTTATGAAGATGAGGCATATGAGATAATGAGATCACTTGATGTGGATTATGTCTTAGTTGTATTTGGTGGTGTTACTGGTTATTCTTCTGATGATATCAACAAGTAAGTTCATATGAATTTCATTGAAAATTTTGAAATATCTCTTGTTATTTGATAATACTTGTAGAAGCATTTGATGATTGTGTTGGTGGCGCAGTGCAGTTATGCTTGTGTGTTTCTCTTAACTCTATCAATATTTCTGATTCATTTTCAGAACCCTTTTGTTCAGCTTAATTGAAAGTAATATTTTGGCTGTTGTCATTCTGCTTTCATCATATAGTAATACAATTTGTCCATGCTAGATTTCTGTGGATGGTGAGAATTGGGGGTGGAGTGTTTCCTGTGATTAAGGAGCCCGACTACCTCGTTAATGGTGAATATCGGGTTGACAAAGGTGCAGCACCCAAGATGTTGAACTGCCTCATGTAAGTTTCATAACACAGCTAAGATGTGTAAACTTATGTCATGTGTAGGTTGATTTAAGAATTCTTAACACAGCTAATAATTTCATATTTTTCCCTTCAACACCGTACTTCATTTTATCAACATAGTAAAACAAAAGGCACAGGTGTCCAAAGGAGTTCCGTAATCCAGAACAATTTGTGCATATTTGTGGGGGAGAAAGAAAAGAAAATTATTGTAAAATGAGCATTTTATGCTGGAGCATATGATTATGGTTGTTCTTTTATGAATGAATTCTTTCAAACTTTTAGTAACAACGTAACATACCCTTCTTTAAACTAAATTAACATATTACATTTGCTTGAAATTTGTCGAAGAGATGATTGTGTTGACAATGTTTTGGGGTGCAATCACTAATGCCTACTGATTGATGTAAGCGAGCTATAACGGAAAGTACATGGAGTTTCATTCTGCTGGACCACTGGTTCTAATGTGGGATTTACTGGGTGCTTTCTCACTTAAAATTAATCTTAGATCCTTCAGTGAATTATTTATTTGGGAAATTATTATACTATTGATGTTCCATTCTTTGTATGATGTCAAGTTCTGTACAAAAATGATTTGTCTTTCAATTTTGTTGGCGATTAGGTACAAGTTGTCTTACTATCGATTTGGCGAGCTGACGACAGAGTATGGCAAACCACCCGGGTAAGTTTCATGTGTCCTGAATAGGTTATTTGTTTCCAGTGCATTAGGTGTATCAAGTCTGGAATTTTCATGTCAAATTGCTGATTTTTATTTTTTATTTTTTGGTTTTTTGTTGCGGGCTTTTGACAGGTATGATCGTGCACGGGGGGTTGAAATTGGAAATAAGGATATCAAACTTGAACATCTGGAAGAGGCATTCACGACATCTAATTGGATTGTTCGTATTTACAAAGTCAAACCACCTAATAATAGGTGGTAGATCTATCTCTCTTGCTGCTGCTACAGAAAAGACAGTAATTGAACATGGTAGATGAAAGCCTGAGAGCTTGGAGTCTTGAAATATAGTTTTTAGTGATAGTAAGTAAGGCGTATGGATTTCCTTTAGAGTTGGTTTGTGGCACTCAAGGCTCTTTACTAATATGATCGGGAACCCCCTAAATGGATTTGCGGTCTTTTTTGCCTCGGTTAATTACAATGGTTTTGTTCATTGTATCGTTGAGACATAGATAAGATTCACAATGTAACATTTGAGCAATTTTAATTTTAACTTTGAATCTCATGATAAATTTAGTGCCTTACCATCATTACTGCAACAGAAGGAATACATTTTGGGAAGGGAAAAAAAAAGTAAAATGCAAAGAACACCAGAATGCTTGTACTTCCCTAAACTCTACACTCCGCTAGTCCATGTGGGTACTCTCTTGTTTCTCTCTTTTCTTTTATTTTCAATGCATGCATTTACATTTAGTAGTTCTCCGATGAATTTTCTTTAAAAGATTGTATTTCTTTCAAATAAACTGTTCATGAACTTGTAATCCTTTTTACTTTGGGAAATATTGCGCTGGGTGAAATGCGTTGGTAATTTCTGTGATCACGGTTGTAAAGCCTCACCAACAAGAAGTGATGAAAGTTACAAAATTGGTAAATCCACCAGTGCCATAGCCCTTGGAGCTCCCCACAACATGTAGAAAATGTACTTGTCGGCATTGTGTTGAGGGTTTTAAGATTTATTTTATTTATTTTATATTTATTTAAATATAAAAAAATTAACAAAGGGGCAGAGCCCCAGGAATAAGAATTTATTTCCGTAAAAAAGAAAAGTACCAATAGGTATAGATCCATAAATTTAAAAGCAATTATCATTAGTAGTAGTCCCTAAAAACATTTATTATAAAAAATAAAATAAAAGGTCAAAGGTGCGACGGTCACACGGACGGATGTTTAAGACCTGGTAGCGAGGTAAACGGGACAAACGCCAAGCGATTGAGCGATTGAGCGATTTGCGATTTGCGATTGCGAAGAAATCATCGAAGCATGAGCGGCGGCAGCAGAGCACAACCGATAACGAGAGGGAGCGTGACGACCACCATCACCCTTGAGAATCCCGACGCATCGGCATCGGCATCGGCATCGGCATCTTCATCATCGCAATCGGAAGCTTTGGTTTTGCGGCTGAATCGGAAGAAGAAGAAGCAAGTGACATGGAAGGAGGGGACGGTGGACAACGAGTTCATGCAGAAGAAGAGCTCCAAAAAGTGTTGCATCTTCCACAAGCAGAAGCCCTTCGACGAAGACGACAGCGATGATGAGGATCACCACCATCAGCATCACCCCTCACCTTCGGGCCATCAAAACAACGTCTGTTCTGATGAATCGTAGAATCATACTTTCTTTCTAGTTGTTCAATCCAGTGAAGAGTGATTGGTTTCACAAATCTGGATCTGTGATTTCATAATTCTTTAGGAATTGGGAGGAGGAATTAGGATCTGTGATAAACAAACCCATGGGTGGTTGCTTGCTTGTTTTATTGTGATCTACATTCTACAAAACAAAGCAGAGGTCGGTTGTGATATGTTAATGTTGATGAGTTGATTTGATAATGATTTGATGCTGCTGATTGCTGATTGGTGATTGCTGAATGTCAATTAAAACTTGAAAGTTGATTTCTTATAATGAACAATTGGCTGGTTCTGGTTATTTCACCGAAAGAAACGACCTAAAACCTTACATGCCTGTGCCACAAAGCAAGCTCGGATTGGGCTTCACATGAAATGAAACCTTACTTGAAGGAACCTGTAAATTACAATACAAGGCAATAGCCAACCATTGATGGATTAATTCAGTATCTACAGCCCACACAACATCAATCGCAAGGAACACATCTGTATTGTAATCAACAACCAACCCATTACCATTGCTAATCCATACGCCTTTCATGGAAAAAAGCACCAGTGATTTTCACAAGTTAAAAGGTTAAGGGAAAAGGCATTAGTGTAAGTCAAGAGTGTTGTGCCAAAAAAAATTCAATCTCCATTGCCAATAAGCAAGCGATGATACAATTGTACTGTAATGCACAGCTTGACATTACTACCTTTATTAAGATAACATGACCGATCTTAACTTAAATTCCCAGTCCAAGTGGGATTGCCATTTTTTGATACAAAGTAACACATCACAAGAATAACGAAATAATAAATAATTTGGTCACATACCATCTCCATTACAGCTTTTCTCAAGCTGCTGCAGCTACTGCTTCAGACTTGAAATGCTATTTAGCATATTGCTGCATATCATTATCATCCAATAGTTGAAAATAAATCTTTATTTACCGTATTCTCCTTCTATACTTCTCCCCCTCTGATTTTACTGCAGCTATATCATGTATAACTTTGGCGAATTTTGTAGCTGAGATATTTCAGCCCACTGGATCTAATGCAAGGAAACAAATCATCTATATCAAAGTGCAAATGAATTTCTCTAATCAAGGGCAGCTTTCCAGCGGCCAGTTATTGGCTTCGGTAAGCCATCAAAGATTGGTCTAGCCATCGTTGCAGTTGAGAGAGCTTGCAAGTCTTGTTTCAAGCTCCACCTTGACGTTGGCCAAACTGATGCTGTGTTATTACTCTCCTGGTCTTTTAAGCTTGATGTGCTTGATGATTTACGAACAACAGCCATTTCGTCAGTTATGATAGAATCGCCTAATCCCACTGGAATGGAGTTCAACCATCCTGACTCCGAATCAGATTGCAGTACTGCTCGGCTTGCTGATTTCTGCCTCATGGCTAAACCATTTCCTGTTGAAGAAGAGAAACCACTGCTCCCACCACTGTTTTCCCCTTTTAATAGCCTTTCTGGTGTACCAGTACCATTATCAACTTCAACTTTCTGACGCCTTCGGACCGATTTCTCATCAGATTTCTCACCCTCCCCATTTCCAGGTTCTGCAAGGTGCGTGTAATCAGCCATTGCACCATTCTCAGCTAAAACATCAATTGAAGAATGCCTAGACTTGTTAGGGTGACTTTCAGACAATGGTAACAGCACCTCATCATTAAAGCATTCTGAACTTCGACTTCTGTAGACTGCCATCTCCATGCCTTCAGCTGGATCCCCCAAATTTGGAGATCTTAGACCATAGTATTTTTGTAAAGTGCTCATTGCTGTAGTGACTCTCTCTTTGGGAGCTTTTGATCCGACAGAGCGGAATGGTTCTAGCAGAATAGCTCGGCCAAGACATGGGGTGGATTTTTCAGTGTTGTTTTCGCTGCAGCAAGACATAGAAACTATAAGCTAACTGATATTTATAAATACAGACTAAGATCGATTGATGCACTTGAACATCCAGCTACCAGAAACAGTGGGAATTTAGAATTGCAGATTACAAATTCTTAAGGGAGAAGCCGTAACCTCAGTTTTTTTTTTTTCAGCAATAACAGATGTACATTAGATATGGATTACATATATAGAGGCAGGACCGGTGTAGAACTATAGCATGTTTAGGGTGATGCTTCGGTGGATGTATTATAGTTGCAATGGAAAAGGTAGCATGTGAAAATGTAAGTAATATTAACATTTGATATTATCTTTTTGTTGTTCGTATTTCATGCTTATAGATTGTTTGGAATTGGAGTTAAGAAGAAAGAGGGTAGAACAGAAGAGGAGGCGGGATAAAATGAATATGGAAAGGAAAGAATTGAGAAGATGTTGATTACCGTAGAGAAAGTGGGGAAGATGGCGGATGTCTTCCTGGCAAAGGTATTTTCAAAGTCTTCAAAGCAAACATTTGAAGATCTGTAGCAAACCCATTCATCCTTTTAATGTCAGCCACCTGTTTGTTTCATTACAAATTTACAAAGCATCATCGGCATTTACTCTTTAGCAAAAGCACGACACCATTAAAGAAAAGTGAGAAACTTAGAACAAGACCAAGAAGAAGAGGGCATGAAGCTACAGCTGATGATAGCAATAATAGGAAGCAATAGACTAGAACTGAGCGGGAAATAATCAGAGCCAGGGAACGAACTAATTAAAGACAGGATTTGAAAACTGAGACAAATTAATTTAACGACGGGATTTGAGTAGAGCATATATAAATATAGCAGGGGGATTTCAGAGAAAAATTAGAAACCTCGACGCCGTATTTGATGGCAACGCCGGCAAGTGTGTCCATCTTGGAGACTTGGTGCTCTATGAAATTCTTGCCTCCTCCTCCTCCTCCTCCTCCTCCTCCATTATTGCCATTCTCCACCGACCTTGTATTCGAAGGAGACATTCTTCCCCGATCTCTTCCCTTTGTTGTATGTATATGTATATATTATAGCTTAATTAGCTGCTGCTGCTGCCCTCAAATCCAATCTTTGGTTTCTTTCTTGAGAAGAGTTTTAGAAAAGAAAGAGACACAAAAGCAGATCCATACATACAGAACTAAAATATTAAACTACAAAAAATGGAGTCTACATAAAAGTCAAATGCTTCTCCTGTCCGGGAGAAGCAGCATCAGCATTTCTATTAAAAGTTGATTTGATTTTTTTTTTTTTTTTTCTCAAACGCAGAAAGCAAACTAGCCAAGTCTCCCCAAAAGAAGAGAAGAGACGAGAGCTGTGAATTTGTGAATTTGGGAATATAAAAAGATAGAAATGGTAAAGTATTATATTAATTTTGTATGTATTTCCCCTGACGCGGAATGATACAGTTGAGTTGAGGACTTGAAGGATGAGGAGAGAGGAGAGAGGAGAGAGGAGGAGGAAGACAGCGGGCAAGAGAGAGATACCGACTACCGACACATCTCAGCTCAGCTCAGCAGCAGCACTCATTCATTTTTATGATATTTTATTCCATATATTAAAAAGAAGACTCTCCCTCAATACAGTCACGCAAACGAACGACTCTGCCTCTTTGCGGTCCCCACCTCCACCTCATCTCGTATGTAAAATTGTAATGTATATTCCGTTTCCGTCCTTGTTTTCTTTATTTTTCTTTTATTTGTAGATTTATTTTATTTATTGTACTTATTTCATGATATGATATATCACGCAAGTTTTCAATTTTTGGGAACAAAATGACTTAAAATCATTTATGCATACATGTAGTGGAAGTAGATGGACTAATGCTATTTGAAATTTAATATTTATGGTATTACCATTTACTAAATCAAAACTTACTAGCACATAATATGGATGTCTATAATTAAGGGCTCATTTGGTATCCTATTTTGATTCAATTTTATAAACTTAAAAATAGATATTTAGTACAAAGTCATAAAAACCCATTTGATAGATCCATTTTTGAAAACTCAAACAAACAAACAAAAAAACCTCAAAAACACCCTTATTATTAAAAACCAAAAAAATGAGATTTTACAATTTTTTTTCTCTCTATTTGCTCTCTCCTCTCTCTCATGAGTCTCGTTCTCTCTCTCCTCCCTCTCCCGTCTCTCTCTCCTTCATTTTTTTCCTGGTAAACTCGAGTAGCACGCATCCTTCAATCCTCTCTCTCCTCTTCTCTTTTTTTTTTTTTTTGGTTAATTTTAATTAGGGAATCTAAGGTTTCTAATTTTAATTTAATTTTTTTTAGATCTTAAAAATAATTTGAAGTTTAATACCAAACAAGTTTTAAAATTTTAAAATCAATATTTTAAAACTCATATTTTAAAAAATAAATCATAATTTTGAATTATTTTTTTGAATATGATACTAAATAAACCCTAAATAATTATTATCGTCAGTGAAATTTGAAGCGATTTCTTCTAAGAAAGTCGACTATGAGTGTTATTGGAGTGAACACTGATTGGCTACTATATAATTTTAAATTATGTGTAAAATCGTCTGACTGACATGTACTGTGTACATATCATATCATACTAGTAAAATTGTCTCTAGCCGCCAGGTGTCCCACCTCTTCTTTTTTCTAGTTTTCCTTCCTGCTTCCTGCTGCTTCCTGCCACGCAATAAATAAACTACCGAATTTTTCCTTCTGGCCTTTTTTATTTTGGCGAGGAATAATATATCCCACCACCAAAGTTTTATCTTTTACATAAACGAAACGGATAGCATCAAATTGCAATCCTCTCCTCCTCCAATTCGAGTGGCCCAGGAGAAAAAAACAAGAATACGGTGAGTGAGTCAAATCCTCTTTGGCTCTGTTTCCCTTTTTTTTTGTGTAGAATGGCTCATTGTTTAATTTGGTAAGGCTTTTTTAAGGAAGGCGAGGGGGAGGGAGAGGGAGAGGGAGAGTGTGCGAGGAACAAGGAAACCTAGATAAAAGATGGAAAAGAAAAGGCCCCAGCGAGCAGAGCCGTATTTATTTATTTCTGCGTATTATTATGTTTATGCATAATGCATCATCACCACCACAAGAAGGATGCTTGCAGCAAGCAATGCCTCTTTTTAAAAGGGTCGGCATGTGCATGTCATGTCCGCAAAATGACGAATGAAAAGAAAGAAAATAGATACAGCACTTGACGACACCTCTCAACTCAAATAAGCCCCCTTGTAGTAGAAGAAGAAACAAGACCATGTATTACAGACGACATCCAAAAATTACCATGGTACCCAAATGGAAATTTTTTACAGGACACAACACAACGCTGATAATGCACATCAAATTCGCACAAAATAATGATGAACCTATAAAAGAATTCGCAACAACGACATTAACAATAGCGTTTTACCTATGATTATCAGGGCAAAATATTTAAAAAAGCAACTGTCACTAACTGTTAATGTATAAGATCTTTCTTTGTTCAACAATGGTTGCAGATCCATGCTGCTCATTGCACCTACCAAAAAGACAGAATATTACCTTTTAATTGAAATCTTCATAAAACTATAACATGAGAGAGAGAGAGAGAGAGAGAGAGAGAGAGAGAGAGAGAGAGAGAGAGAGAGAGAGAGAGAGATAGAGAGGTAAAAAGCCAGGCAAAACTGCACTCAACACCTATCAAGCCACAAGAAAAAAAAAAAAAAAACAACACACAAAATGTCTTACAACTTAGAGTAACTAAATCACCTACTGCATGTAAAACAATTATACATGATAAATTAAACGAATTATATGCATAAATTGCTGCAAATATAGTAAAATATTCAGTCGAAATGATCCAACCAGGGCTCCATATTGATTCCTCAAGTTTTAATAGAGTAGAACAAAATAACTTTGTTATGTATGGCTTGCCCTAAAAAACCTTAAGTCATTCAGACATACTCATAGTACACAAGAACGCACACACAAACAAGACGGTTAAAAAGCGAAAGAGAACCAAAATATGCTTTCTATGCTGGACTCACATAATGCAGTCATTAATGATCCTAGATTCGGATGAAACAAAAAACAAACATTCCGTGGTCCAACTCTTTAAAATGGAACACCTTACAAAATCTCATCAGCACACAAGTTCAGCTGATTTTGACAGCAACAAGTATGCTCCTATCAAGAATCTGATGCATCAAATGATTCCAATAGTCAATGTATCTAATTATCATAAGTCATAACTATACGTCCAACCTCATCCCTCTCGACTTTTTGAGATTTAGCTTCAAAAGCTGGACTTCCAATAAAAGCAAAAACTAGGAACAACCTCTACCACATAACCCTGACACCCGACTTGATTTTGTCATAGAAATCAGGAACGATAAGCCACATATTCTCAATTCTGAAGGGACTACGATAACTGCTGATCCCCTAATCAAACATTATCAGGATGTGATTTACGACTGCCTGGGCAGGGGACACCTGAGCAACACAACAAAAGAACATCCCGTACAATATGAAATAGGTATCTTACTGTCTAGGATATCATACAATATCCTACAAATGTCATGAAAGTCACCTCCTACAACTGTCTCATAAGATACGGATGATTCATACCCCACATTGCAAGATGGCAGATATGATACATATCAAGAATATCAATAATTCCATGTAACAGTCGGTGCAGTGGCATTTCTGTGTGTTACCACTGATAGACTATGGTATGATTTCTAGAATTCTTCTGTATGCATTATTTAATTGACGTTTACTAGTTCAAAGAGGGCTAATATATTATTGTGGGGGTTGTTGGGAGTTTAACATGAAAGGAGCTCTACTGTACTTCTTTGTCTTTTTACTACACAGTACATACAACTTTTATCTCATGGTAATTCAGAAACAATTTATAGGTACATGTATTTTATGTCATATCATTGGTTGATTGCATGTTGTTGCAAAACTTCCTGCTTTTGGAACAAATATGCCCCCACTCCGTATAATAGCTTTTCCTTTCACCAAACCTTTAAAGACCATCATATGTCATTCTTCCCCCATTAATCAGCTACATTTAACTTTTTTTGAAGCAACATCTACAGATAACTCAAGCAAAACAATGTCACTAAGGTAAAATAGAGTTGCAAATTTGCCACATGAAAGGCCTAACTCTTAAGTAATCAACATAAAAATTCAAGTACAGATACAAGTATATTTGTCAATATTAGTCAAGCATTTCACATGAAGCGCAATTTAAGAAAAATTCCCACTGTGTATCAGTTAAACTACTGATGCAAGCATGAAAAGAGTAAATGATGATCCTCTTTGAATGACATACAACAGAAACAAAATGGAAGACAAAAATGAATGTGTGGTAACCAGTGCAATACCAATTGTGTTTAATCAAGATCTTCATGCCTAGGCTCCTCCGATCCAGAGTTATGACCTCCCCTATTCCCCGAGTTCGACTCATCATTGTTTCCACTCCCACTATTACTAGTCTCAGCAGAACCACCAAATACCCTGAAAAGGCGTGGCAAGGAGATGGTAAATCTCCGCTCCACCGTTCGGGGAGTTGGACTCTGATTGTCTAGAGATGGCGCACCAATCCCAATCCCAATCCCACTCCCACTCCCACTCCCACCACCACCAACTCCGGCAAAAATATTGACCCCACCAGCCGCCGCAGATTGATTAGCTCGATTGGCATTGGCGGAGGCCCCGCTAAGCCTCTGTTCGTAATCAGTATCATCGGTGGGCAACTCATAGCGACAAACAGGACATGAATTGTGCAATTCCAGCCAAGGCAGAATGCAATCCGAATGGTATATGTGCTTACAGGGCATCTGCTTGGCCTCCTCGCCGAGCTCGAACAAGTCCTTACACACAGCGCACTGGGACGAATCGGAATCCAACAACTCCTTTGAGATTTTCACAACCGGCAAGCCCTCCACCGCGGATTTCGAAGCAGGCGGCGTGCCGTACCGGTTTGGGTCGTTCTCCGCGAGCTGCTGGATCAATTGCTCGAGGCCCGGGCCGAAGAAGTAGTCGCCGAGATTAAGATTGGGGGGGACGCGAAAACCTGCCGGGTCCCCCCCGGCGCCAGGGTTGTTATCGATCACGAACTGGACATTGGCACCATTTGCTCTTAGGGTTTGCAAATAGTTTTGAAGGAACACAAAGGGGTTGAAGGCGTCGGGGTCCTGAAACGGCGAGGAGCGTGAGGGTGCGCCGCCGAAGAGGGCAGAGAGGTCGTCAGAGAAATTTCCAGGGCCGGGGGAGGAGAAGAGGAGGGGAAAGCCGCTGGAGGCGAAGGGAGGAGCGTCGGAGGAGGGGACGGAGAAGAAGGGATTGGGGGGGAAAGGGTTAGGGTTAGAGGCTTCCATCTCTTCGACGAAACCACCGCTGCAAATAGGGCAAACGAGATCGGAGGTAGGTGGAGGGTTGAGGGAAACCGTACGATCGCACTGGTGGCAAAAGTAAAGCTGAGGAGGAGCGATCGGGCCACCAACACTGCCGGAGTTGCCGCCCGAGGACGACATGTCGCTTTGATTGAGAAAGAAAGAGAGTTTCGACAGAGAGGATAGGCGAGCGATTTATACGGAGGACGAAACGAGGAAGACCTGAAACTGATGGAGGGAGGGAGGGAGGGATTTTAGAGAGAGAGAGAGAGAGAGAGAGATTGTGGAAAGTTGAAATAAATAATAAATGGATGAATGGTGAGTGTTTAGGCGTTGTTCGCGAGTGTACGCCGATATACGAGTATACGACGGACGAGGGTGACTAGGAGCGGACTCACAGTCCTAATATGACACAAATTTATTTACGTCCTATATGGTTTTTAAGTTACAAATTCTTTTTTCCCACTTTTCCCTATCTATCCACAAACAACGGCGATTTTCCTCCTCCTTTTTTCTTCTTTCGTTTTTGAACATTACATGTAATTTATTTCCTTTTAGTTTTAGAGTACTTTTACCCATTTGTCATGTTAAAGGGCAACGACAAGTAAGGACTGTTACTGTTCACATAAATAGTATATACCTTTGCAATATTTTTGTTGCTTTTTCACTCATTGCCATGGTAACCCAAGGATAATTACTATTTACTTGGGATTAATTTTATTTATATGTATGAAATTAATAATTAAAAAATTGCTAGGTATGTATTAAAAAATATTATGTATTCTTTGGTAACTTTTTTAAATTATTTTTTCGCTAACGTCACAGTCCTCATACAACAGCTTGGGTTGTTCTTGTCTTGGGACCTGTCCAGTCTTAGTGGAGCCCCCATTTTCTCGAGCTAGATTTCATTGCTAGAATGGATTTTGGGAACCTAGGGGGCCTTTTGTCCAGGCTAGCAGTACCACCGGAAGTGCTCTTACATGCCAACTCTTATGTTCTGATGCTTGATTAATGAATTATCATTTGTTCTAAAAAAAGAGGGCATGATCATGTTTGGGCTAGTTTCATCTCTAATTATGATAAAACTAATTAATTATTAAGGGTTTAGGGGATTTAAGCCTAAGCTCAACCCTAGTTTTTTTTTTTTTTTTTCTATAGTGATTTAGCTTAATGACAATATAAAGCTATAATTACTTTTATTGTTTCATTTTTTAGAACTTGTATTTACACACTTTTCAAATTTAATAGTCATGCAAAATGAAACACAACAATTCTACACTTGAAAATTGAAACAAACACATCAAAAATTTCTTACGTATAATCTTATGGAGCCAAAATCATCAACCTGACAATCTGGATAATTTTTGGAACACATATAAAGCGAACATTGCATCCATCATTATAATTTCTAAATCTCTCATTACTTTAAAGGTTGATATATCAATGTCTATAATGAAACATAATAGTATAGCTAAAATAAATTTAAATTTTTTTAAAAAGCCTCTCGTAAGTGCGGAAAGGCTAGTGATAATAACCAATAAGAAAATGTCAAATGCCAAAAATTAATAAATCAAACTAATCAAATAAAACCAAACTAATCACGATCAATTCAGTTCAGTGTAAAATTATACTTGTTTGGTGCTGAAACTGAACCAAACTTGTCATATTGGAGTCGATTTGTGTAACACCCCGACTCTAAATTAAATTTCTTAATTTAATTAATTTTGAATTTACAAATTTACCATTGGGGTAGGGGTATTTTGGTCATTTTATTATCCGGACAGAGTTTGGGGCAGTGGCTGGTATTTTTGGGTAGATCGTATTGAGTTGAGTCCGTACACACGTAGTGAGCTCGATTCGGAGTTGTAACGAAGAAGTTACGATCAAAACATCGACAATGGCAAAACCGTAAATATTTCAAAGTTGATTTTTAAAAACCAGATTTTTCCTCTCTCTCTCTCTCTCTCTCTCTCTCTCTCTCTCCTCTGTGAATAGACCCTCTCCCCCATTTTTTTTCTTCTCTCACGATAGCACTTTCACGCCTCCACTATCGCCACCACACACCTCCAAACTGAACGGCACCGGTTCCGTTGGAACCACCACACTTCCTTCTTTCCGTTCCAACCCACCGCCACCTCGATCCGCCGCTGCTGTCGCCGGAAACAGCCACGAAATGAAGCTGTTTTGACAGTTTTTCAACAAACTTTCGGCCTCTCGTTCTCTCTCATTTCTCCACCAAATTTAACGAGTAAGGTATGGTTTTCTACCTATTTTCCATGCTCTAGCTGATGGTTGGGTAGAATTTCGTTAATTTTGAGCATAGGTCAATTGAATTTCAACTTAGGGTTCGGCCGGTTTTGGATTTCTGATTCCGGCCACCTCCGATCACTTTTTGGGGTAGGCCCAGGAACAAAAGTGACTCCAAATAGGGTGTTGTACCTAGGATAGGAGTCTTGTGCAGAGGTGTTGAGTTTTTCCGACTAAGGGTTATCGCTTTGGACACTCACGCGCTGCCAGCGTGTGGGCACTGTAGCAAACTTGTATTTTTGTCCCAATGCGATCTCCTTGGTTGTCACGAGTGCGTAAGATTTTGCGGATAATGAATCGGAGCCCCGGATGTTCCGATTCAATAATTTAAAGTTTGAAGATTTTTCGATAACCATTCAATCGTGAGCGATCTAACCGTCCTTTTTGGACCAAACTTACGGGACATGTGTCTTAAACCTTGTGGAACTCTTAGGAACTTCCAGTTTGTTCCCGTTCCTCATACACTCGCTAGAAACTCGGGAAATTAGGATTTTAATTCAAGTTTTCATTCGAAACACTTTGTATTAATCTCGTATTCGTATTCTGAAATAGGTACTCCGACCACGCATACGCAGCAGGCGGGACCCTCTCAAGGTCAGGCAGTGTGGGACTACTTGTGAGTGGACTTTGTTTTCAACTTATAAGCATGGTTTTATAATGAGAATTTTATGCATATGAATTAAATAGTTATTGAAATGCATGTTATATTTAATAGTTAAATTCTTTATTTTCACAAAGTATTGGTAATATATTTTGGGTTTTGACATATTTGAGTATCTTGAGTATGTATATATGGATTTTGAGAATTTATATATATGTTTGGCTATGTGTGGGGTACTTGGGTTGTTGAGATGAGATTTTGGAAAGTGATGAGTATAGAATGTCAGTTTGGAGTGCTATAAGCACTACCCTATGTACCTCCCCGGATTTGGAACTTGGATACGGAAACTTGAGATACTTGGAAATGTCGGAACCCGGGGCATCCTTGACGGGATGTTGCTGTAGACCCTTGATTGGGTAGTCTGCGCGCGTAGGACTGGTCACAGACGTACAAGTTTTGAGGGTATCGACTGTACGTGCCGGCTGAGAGTTAGTCCCCCGGTTGGACGGCTCGTTCCCTAGTTACATGGTGAATTGAGGACTCTTCATGGGGACTCTGCCATGGTGACTAGTCAAACAATCCCCCGGTTGGATTGTTTCCCCGGTACAACTAGGTGTTGGTCATATTTATATTATTATTATATATGTATATATATCTCTTATATTATATATATATATATATTTACATATGTATATAACTATTCATTCATTCTTGTTTTTCGGTGAGGATACTTCCTTGCCGGTCGTGCCAATGGGTACGCTTTCGAGAGTTTGGTTTGGGACTTATAATATTTAATTGGTGGGTTTGTTTAGTGTTCTGTTTGGATTTCGGACTTGGCATCCGGCATTGGTTTGGTTTTGACATATATAAATATTTATTTGATTTTGATGATTTGGGATGCATTCGGATTTCTTGCTTGGTTTATTAAACAGTGGGGTTATATTATGTTGGTTTACACTGAATTGAACTTTATTTTTGTCCACTCACATTTTTCTATTTTGCGCCCCCAGCCAGTAGTCAACTGAGCTCTGCAGCTGAGCCGAATCGTGTGCTCAAGAGCCTTGAGCCTTCGTAGGATTCCTTCATTCTGTTTCCCTTAAACTTTGTTTTTGTTGTATTTAAATTCCTTAGATATGCTCTGTTATCGCCCTTGCTAGGGTTTGATCTTTGAGGCCGGAGGCCTTTGTTGTAAACTGTTTTTTTTTTTTTGCTTTAAAGCATGCTGCTCGCTGGGTACCTTAAACTGTGAATTTTGAGCATGTTGAATTTTTGGGGAAATGTTCAATTTATAGGGGAGACTCTGCCAAAATTTTTGGTAGAAAGTCTCGATTCTTAGTAAGTGGGCCCGACATCAGGGGGGATGTCGGTAACAAAACAGGATTCGCTCCGATTTTCGAGAATTCCGGGGCGGGTCTTGTCAATTTGAACAGTTTGGTTGGTTTGATGCTCACTCATAATTATGAAACTCTACCAAAGTTTTCACAAAAATCCTGAAATAGATTTCAGTTAACATCTCTCGAGAACAAAAAAAAAAAAAAATGTTGGAACTGCAATCTTCCTTTAATTGGATACTCAAAATTATAATGAGGAAGTCCTTAATACCCGTTGATGAATTGCATATAGTGGTGAACGAATGGAGGGTCTACTTTTTATAATTTTTACTATTTCTTTGCCTTACTGGGCTTGAAAACTGATGAATATGGGGACCGATTAAGTTGCAAGGAAGGGCTCAAAGAGGCTCTGATCCGTGAAGACGAGTGCTTGAGTTTGAATAAGGAATGAAATCAAATTTTGCCAGAATCGCGATCACAGATCATATGACTACGGGGCTTAACGCCAAGAAAGAAATCAAATACAAAGAAAGAAGAGTCTTTAAAGACAATATAGTTCATTACTCGATCTCACAGTAGTCACTCCATTTCATTTCAAGCAAATCTTTTGAGGGCTAGAGTTGGTTCATTACTCGATCTCACAGTAGATTGAGAAAAAAGTTGGTCCCCCGTCACTCCATTGCATTTCAAGCAAATCTTTTGAGGGTTAGAGTTGGTCAAGGGCCTTTTTCTATTTCAATCCAACTGGATCCAGGCAATTTCTTTACATCCCTAGACTCCATTAGTTTCCTCAGCATCCCAGCACTGTCCCAGTTGCTAAAACCAGCAAACATGTTAGACAGTAATACATACGTTGATGGGTCTGTTCTGTTTATATCTAATGCATGCTCTGCTGCACGCTTTCCAGTTTCTGTATCGCCATGAACCTGACAAGCACCAAGCAAAGTTTGCCAAACCAGAACACCTGGTTTAAAGGGCATGTTCAAGATTAATCGCTCAGCTTCCTTTATAAGTCCAGCTCGGCCTAGAAGATTCACCATGCATGCATAGTGGTCTTCTCCGGGGGAGATTCCATGGTTATGAGGCATGGAGGCAAAATACTTCCATCCTTCATGAATAAACCCTCCTTGGCTACATGCATAAAGCAGGCATATGAAGGTGATGTAATTTGGCTCAACACCTTCCTCCAGCCTCATCTTATCAAAAATGTCAAGAGCTTCTCTAGCTTGCCCATTTTGTGCGCACCCCATGATCATTGTGGTCCATGACACCACAGAACGATCCTTCATTGACTGAAAAACACACCATGCACCCTCCATGCATCCACATTTTGCATACATGTCTAGCAGAGCGTTATCCACACACACATCAACATCAGTACTAGTTTCGAGTTTAATTCTCAAGCCATGGAATTTCTTCCCTTCATCCAAGGAAGCCAAATTGGCACAGGCATTCAGGGCAGTTGCAAGCGTGAACTTGTTTGGCTTTATACCCACTTTCTTCATTTGAGCAATAACCTCAAGCGTTTTGCTTGGTTCCCCACATTGTAGGCACCCGGCAGCCATTTGGGTCCATGAACACACATCTTTTGAAGGCATCTCATCAAAGGCTTTGAAGCCATCCACTAACTTGTGATTTTTAATGTACATATCAGCCAAAGAGTTCCCCACACACATCTCAGCCCCATGACCACACCTGACAAGCTGTGCATGAACCTGGACACCCATTTTAAGATCAGTGAGAGCAGCCAACCCAGTGAGAACACTCGAAAATGTGTAGCCGTCGGGTTTCACTCCCTCGCGATTCATACGACACCAGAAGTTTGGTATTTCCAAATAAGAACACTGCAAGTAGCCAGCCATGATAGCATTCCAAGACACAATATCTTTATTGGGGCAATTCTCAAACACTTCCAAAGCCTCTGTTAATTCCCCCTGTCTTACTAAAACAGTCAAGAATGCATTCATCAGGAAAGCATTCCACTGGAATCCTAGGCGAACTATGAATGCGTAAACTTGGTAAGCTTGAGTCAGATTGCCATACAAGGAACATGCGTGGAGCGCGCTAACCAAGGTAAACTCATTGGGCTTGGTCGTGCCATCCTGGTGCATACGACCAAACAAAGATAGGGCTTCTTTAGGACAGCCATGTTGGACAAAGCCAGTAATAACCGCAGACCACGACACAACATTCTTGTGAGGCATTTCATCAAACAGTTGGAGACCATTGCTAAGATCGCCGCATTTAGCATACATGTTGAGTAAATGATTTTGAAGAAAAGGCGAAAAGGGCAGAGAGCCCTTGACGAGTTTTGCATGAATTGCTTTGCCATGGGGTAAGTTAGAGGTTTGGCCACATGTACGCAACAATTGGGAGTAAGTCTCTTCCTCTGTGGCCAAGATGTGAGTGGATTTTGATGCCGCAAGCGTAAATGTGTCTCCAAAAAGAGCACGGCTACCTGGGCGCGGGCGGAGCATCTATCTACTTAATTTAAATTTTTTGTCTAACGTGATGATTTACACACATGGTCTATCATTTCTACTGCTTCTAGCCCTAGTCCAACCTTTGACACCGGATTTTAGCAACAACAAAAAAACTTGTTACTTTGTTACATAAAAATATTATGAGATTAATATTTATCGTCTAAATTTATAGGGGGTGTTTGAACTCGGTTGCAATGAAACGGTCACATTGGCTTGATCAATAATCGTACAACTCATAATTCACTTCACATCCAACACAAGGGTATTTTTACATTTTTTTAAAGTAGAGTACAAGTTATAGTCTAAATTAGAGAGGATGATGATTTCTCACACACACATAACTACGATGCCATAGCCGTGGGAATTCCCTTTTCCATTAGGATAGATCAGTATTTTTACTTTTAATTGTTCTTTATAGCTACATAACATTTCCGACACGCAACTACATTTGCATGTTGCCAAAAGATGAAGGTAAAAATGTATTGCATATGAAAGAAGACAGTAGCAGTACCCTTGCAAGCGAGGAGATGAACATGGACTCTGAAGAAAGAGTTCCCTTCCCTGAATAATATTCTTGAAATGAAGAAGCAATCCAGAAACCTTAGGAAATAAAAAAAGAATGATTCTCTTTCTCCCTTAAAAAGGACAACCATAAGAAACCTCTAATATCAGCTAGCTATATAGTTAGCTTGGTGCCTTTGTATTCATTCATTCCCCAACAAAAAATAGGGAGTATAAATAGAGACATAGAGACATGCCTTAGAATAGATCTTCCTTAGTATCAAGAATTAATATTTCTCTATCTAGACATCAATTCTTGTGTTCTAAAGTCTAGATATTACCATGGAAAACAACGCCGGAGCTGAACCCCAACGTATTTATGAAGACTTTGAACCCTACTGCAAATGGAATAAGCCCGACACGGTTGAGATCCATCTTCCAGCTGGTATGTATTTGTAATTTGTACTAGCTAGTAAATTAGATTTTGTATTGGGTTTATATAGCTAACCAAGGGTTTATATATAATGAATTAATGTAGTGATAATGGATGATGATGTGTGTGTGTGACTGTCATATCAGGTTTCAGAAAGGAACACCTCAAGGTCCAAACCAATAATGTGGGGATTCTTACAATCCATGGAGAACGTCCCCTGAGTCTCATGAACACATGGAGCCGATTCCACAAAGAAATCAAACTTGCAGACAAGAATTGCGATCCAAATGAAGTTCGTGCCAAGCTTGCGGGAGAAGTTCTTACAGTTACGATGCCTCAGAAAGTTTCCAACGTCCACATTTCCAATCCTCCTCCCAAGAACACTACTACTAGTACTCAAAAGGAAAAACAAGTGGTACCAGCTGATCATCTTCAACAAGACAAAACCACAATTAAAGACCAAAGAAGTGATTACAATAATAATAATAACAATGGATGTAAAGGCCAAAGGACTTCTTCTTGTGGTACCAATACTGCTTTACTTTCAAGATCCAAATTAGTGGGAAAAGATGTTGCGCTCAAGCTTGGGGTGGCGGTGGCGGTGGCCGTGGTGGTGGTCGCTTTTGGTTTCGGAGCATATGTTGTCAAATATTACAAACACGGACACCCATATTCCTATTCCTATTAGTAATTTGTTTCCAAAACTAGATTCAAACTCGTGTAACACTTACACTTATGTATATTATATATGTCATTTAATCACGGTACCTAGCTCCGTCCAGCTTTTAATTAACTAATAAACATGCCCCTTTGAATTTGAAATTACGGGTGTATGATTCGTATATATGAATATATTGACTTGTACATGCTGTAGTGTTAGAGATAAATAACTATATCATTCAATAAACGTCAACAATTGCGGGGATAGCTCAGTTGGGAGAGCGTCAGACTGAAGATCTGAAGGTCGCGTGTTCGATCCACGCTCACCGCATACTTTTGTTTTTTCCCTTCCATTTTTTAATCTTTGTTTTTATTTTCTTCCATATTTTATATATCTCTAAAAGAATTATTAAGTGAATGCACAGCCTCAACCTCAACCTCAACCTCAACCTCCTGGCTGAGTAGTGTGTGAGTATTGTGTTTGTGCTGCAGCTGGAGTGAGGGAGTATAGGGAAGAAAGGAAAAAAGAAAAAGAAAAATGGGTTCAAGGGGAGGAGCGAAGGTTTTGCAGCTGTCTCGAGCGAGCAGAATGAGGACGAAATTGCAGACGGCGTTGGAAGCGAGCGTTTTGGAGATAGAAGACGTGTCGCATCAGCACGCGGGCCACGCCGCCATGAGGGCCAACGCTAACAACAAGGATGGCGAAACGCACTTCAACCTCAAGGTCGTGTCCCCAAAATTCGAGGGTCAGAGCCTGGTGAAACGACACCGCATGGTGTACGACGCCTTAGCCGACGAGCTCCAGTCTGGTCTCCATGCGCTGTCTATTGTGGCTAAGACTCCCCAAGAGATTGGCCCCAAATAAGCCATTCCAATTTCCACCTGCTATTTCCTTCCTTGTCACTGTTTATGAGGGTTTCTCGTTCTATCTTTTATGAATCGATTTATCAGATGATGTATGCATTTTTACTGAGTCCAACTTTGAAATTGAAATACCAATCTCTTTCAGAAATATGCGTTATAATTTTACAACTATAAATTTGTCATCTGGATTCTGTTGTTGAATGTGTAGCAGGGCATAATGCTTGCTTTTTGAGGTGAGAGATGGTCAATCAAAATTCAAAACTCAAATAGATTTATAGAATAGAATGAGTATATATATAGTATAGTTGGAAGGAAAATGGAAAATTGAAGTAACACTGACTGTGGCGTGTTTTAAGGAATGCCAACCGTTCCCCTTGGAATTTGTTGAGCCTCTACCTTCATTCAAGACTCAATCTGTCTGTCTGTCTGTCTGTCTGTCTGCCTGCTTGCCTCTCTCTCTCTCTCTCTCTCTCTCTCTCTCTCTCTCTCTGCGCGTTGCTTCTGTTGTCTATGTGTTATTGTGTTGTTGTTGTTTCAGGTTCCATATCAACCAAACCAACACAGTAACGAAGGGAGGCACGCTCGCAATCAACAATGAATGACAAAGCCTCCGTTTCCAAGGAGCTCAACGCCAAACACTCCAAGGTCTCCTTTCTTTTTCTGTTTCAACTTTTTTTATTATTTGACATTCATCTATTACAATTGCAATTATTCTGTCTGCTGTGTTGTTACATGTGCGTCCAGATTTTAGAAGGTCTTCTTAAGCTGCCGCAAAACAGGGAATGTGCTGATTGTCGGAGCAAGTACACATTTCGCAATCCATTTCCTTCTTTAATGTGTTTTTTTCTTCTGTCCTAAAGTACTTTAATTTGCTACATTTCATAGTCTTTGGTTAAAATCCGATTATTTGATGGCCATTTCTTGATGATGCTTAATTAAATTTAAGGCAGACTCATATCTTCGAATTTCTCTCTCTTTCTTGTTGTGTACACAACCATGTTCATGTTCCTGTTCATTTAGTTTGTAGGTAGTCATCATCTCTTTGACTGAGGTCTCATTTAGGAAAACAAGTATGCGTGCACAAGTAGAATAATTTTGTATAACACACAATCTTGAAATTGAGAATCCTTTGAGTTAGAGTTACTCATCTTGGACCCTCAATTATTTATCTCAAAATCTGTTTCCTTAGGTTCGGGAAGGTTCTTTTAAGTGTTAAAAGCTTTTTAAACTAACTGCTAAAACTCTTCAATTTCAGTTTTAGATTTGTTTTCCGAAGCCTGGTGGCAATCTGATATGGATATTAATGAAATTTTTGTGCTGCAATATTTTTCTTTCAGAGCCCCACGATGGGCAAGTGTGAACCTGGGAATATTTATTTGCATGCAATGTTCAGGAATTCATCGTAGTCTTGGAGTGCATATTTCAAAGGTTTATTTGCCTACCTATCATTTTTCTATTTCCTCTATTTCATATCCTTTTTTAGTCAGTAAAATTTTCTTGTTTTTATTCTTTCCTTCTCTGGCTTTTAAAATTCAATTGGATTGGTACTAATGAGAAGTTATCTGGGAATGGCTTCACTCTTCATTATTATAGTCATGTGAATGTAAAATTATGTTTGGTTACTGGCATAGCCTGAATGTACTATAAGCTATTTATATGTTCTGGCTACTGACCTGTTGGTTTACCAAAATTCAGTAATTTTCTTTATTTGATCATTAATCTGTTTGAATAGATTATGTCTCATATAATTGCAGCTCTATGTTCTAATGATAGCGTAGCCTGGTTTGTTTTGGAAATAGGTACGGTCTACTACTTTGGATACATGGCTGCCAGAACAGGTTGCTTTTATGGAATGTAAGAACACCATTCAGCTTCTCTCGTCTTCTCTCTCTCTCTCTCTCTCTCTCTCTCTCTCTCTCTCTCTATATATATATATATATATATTATCATATATATTATATTATCATCTATAATAGATGATCTATCTATCTATCTACCCCACATACATGCATGGTCATGTTATACAAGCATAAACACTCTCAATTTAGTAAGACAGGACTACACAAATTTGGTAAACCATACAAGCAGGTAGCTTCTGTCATCATTGTTTATATGGTTCAGAAACATGGGCATTCCTACGGTAACTGGTGCATATGCATTGCTCTCATCTTAGTGAATATATATTTTTCCTCTATTTCCTTTTTTTCCCCTAAATAATTGGACTGAAGTAGCTGTTAGAGAACATCACTTCCGTATTCACTTTTGCTCAGGATGGTTTTTATCTCTTGTCTAACTGACTATTATGTTCTGATTCATTATCATACTAATCAACTTTCTGTGTATCTTTGCGTAGCTGTGGGTAATGAAAAGGCAAACAGTTATTGGGAAAAAGAATTGCCGGCACATTTTGAAAGAAGCGAGATCGAAAAGTTTATTCGTGCCAAGTAAGTTGTTTGATGAATCTAATTATGAGCTTTCATGTGCAACTTGAAGAATTTGTTGTTTATTATTTCCTTTTGTTCTTAACTTTCTTAGTAACTTTTAGGTATGAAGGAAAAATGTGGGTTGCAAAGAATGCAAAACAACCGGCTCCTAAACTAGTTGAAATGAGCATCAGTTCCAACAAGTTGGTAGAAGGTGGAGCTACAAGCGAAGTTCCAAAGAAAACAAGGAGACATTCTCTTGAAGAAGCAGTACTTTCTAAGCACCTGGGACAAAGTGCTCCTTCAATGGCAAGATCCCGTGGGGTAAATTTTGTATCTTATTAAGTTTTTTATTTTTTATTGCTTAAAACCATTAATTTGTTTGTAGTTATTAGGTACATAAAAATGTTTATTGCTCCTTCTTCGTACTTTGCATTTGTAACAAACCTGTTATGTAGATGTCATTGATTACGGTGCTTCTACCACTTGGTATGTTTGTAGAATATTCCACTATAATTAGACTTCTTTATGCTTATTTCTGATCCTTAATTGAGTTGGGTCATGCTCATTCGTGGATCAATGAGGGAGCTTTAGAACTTGGCGGTTTAAAGCTGAGAGTAAGAAAGTCCAGATTCTTTCTGGGCGGTTTGCTTTCTTTGGAGTTTATGAGATTGAGAAATTAGGTCTGATGATGAAGCACAAAGAAGTTTTACAATATTGATTTTCGTCTACCCTTTTTTAATATACCTAACATACCATACTTAGGCCTCTCTTAAAATTGTCTTCCACAAAATTTCCTTATCCATAGCAATTAACATATAATATGACTGATTTCGAGTGTCAAAAAGATAAAACAAAAGGGAAAGGTCACTACTTTCCCGGGCCTATCTGCTTCTGCGATTTGATGCATGCCTTCTAATCTTTCTTGTTTCTCTACGTGCTTTTTCAAATGTGTTTGTAATGCTCCTTTTGCTATAAGTCATTTTTTGTGGTACATTTGACCGAGTTTAAGGAGTTCACTGGTTAATATTTGTTTTGTTCGTTGCAGATTTCTTTAGATTTGAATCATAAGTTTACTACTTCACCTCCGCCAAATGGGCCACCATCTATGATGGAATTTGATACAGCCTCAAACAAGAGCAACGGTACAACAGATCTGTTCAGCTTGCTTTATGTCCCTGATGCAAAACAGGACTATCCCACTCCTCCACGCTGGCAAACTTTTGATTGTAAGAGAACTGGTGCTACTTTTTTTCAAAAAGAAATATTATTATTTATTTAATATTTTTAGTTGGGTTTCTCAAGAAACTACTGAAATTGAACTCTGGGTCAGTAGAAAAAGACGCGGAAGCAATCTTTCCTTTTTCTTGTTCCTCTTCTTCTTCCTTTTTCAACCAAAAAAAAAAAAAGCCGGATAAACATAAGCTTATCATGGCATTGGACACAGCTCTGACCTTGTGATCATTCAAGATTTGCTACATTCTGAACTCTCAAATCCAAATCAATTTTTGCAGGAGAAGATATTTTTGAGTGAAGCCCATGGAATTACTGGAGTGGGCAGTGTGTATTCCTATCGAACAGTTTTGACAGGATATTTACCTCTTCACCAAGGTTTGCTATTTTAAGTACTATAAGTCAACCTTTTCTAATCAGTGGAGGCCCGTTTGGGCCTATGGACTAACACCACAGAGGAGATAACCCTGTTGAGAAGGAGGGATTTAATTTTAAATCTTTCCCCGATACCAAAAGACTTACCAACCAAACTACCTGGCACTTTTGCACCACATGTCAAATTTGCATCTAATGTTCGTAGCATCTGAGAGCAATGGTTTTGTTTTGCATTATATACTGGAATTAATTCCATGTAAATTGTTTCATAAGATCCCCGTAAACATAGTTTATTGCAATACCTTGATGGGAGAAAGAGAAGTATGTCCTGCATCTTCCTCTAGACCTTAATGTCGCAAATGTTGTGTGTCAAAACTTTCTATTTGAGATAATTGTAGATGCCTATAGTATACCTTCCAGTTTGGCAATCCTTCAATGGAACAAGAGCAGGGTCTGTGAACCTGTCTCTTCTTCTTCCCTCGTGCTTGTGTAGGACAGCCTTTGTTTTTATTTATATTGTTCAGTTCGATACCCCTCTTAATTTAGTTGTTCTCATGTCACCTTCAAAAGTACTATCCTGTATGAATGATTAATATTTCCTTCTTTCTACACGGCAACACAGGATTGGATCTCAATCAAGATATACAGTGTTACACCACACAGCCTTCTCCTTTGTGGTGCTGAGATATGGTAATTTTGAAAGCCTGGCATCATCTCTGAAAAAAAAAACCTAGTTTGCATATTACAGAGGGAATCTGTAGTATCAGATCAGTACAGTACCTGAGAAAGAATGTAATATTAATATTAGAATTCAGGAGGAAGAAAAAAAGTGAGCATTTGATTTTACAAGATTTCGTAGGTCTTACTAAGAAGACAGGAGAGCGGGTGGCTAAGATATGATGTTGTTCCTACATTTTTCTCCCTGTCATGTTTCTTTTTGGTTTTTAAGAAGTTGAGATGTTATGTTTTTCCTTTCTTGCTGATCAATAGAGAGCAAACAGTATGAATGATTTATTTTAATTTTTGGGCAGTAAACGAATGTAGCACCAATTTGGGCATTGTTTTGGTTGTTTATCATGACAGAATTCTCCTAACACTTGCAGCAACTTCATCATCTCGAGAAGGAGGAAGTAGCTTTCATTAGATTATGGATCATATAATATGGTCAAACTTAGCCCTCATTATTAGATTGTGCATGAATTATCATAGGGTCAAATTTGCCGACACATGTTTCTGATCCTGAATGAGGAGGCGTCTGCCTTGCAGATCCAATGAGGTTGGGGGAAAAATCTGAATGAATCACCTTTCATTTCATTGCAGATCCAAGTATGTGTGTGTGTGTGTTTTGTCTTGGCCAAGCAACTAATTAATTCTTAATTCTTAATTAGAATGCACACACACACACACATACTTGAATTAGATGCTTGGCCAACCAATCAACCATGTAAACAATATTTAAAACAAGTAGTGTTTGTTGTCTTGGCCTCATCGCTCATGGATTGGGTTCATTTTTATACTAGAGAATGTCAGAAAAACAATAATTGTATGCTATTTATTTATAATTGTAATCAACTCAACTCAACTCTTGTTAAATTAAAACAAATGTCTAATTCGAACGGGTTTGGCAGGCTTGACCCATTTGCCTCCAAAGATGGAGGCAAAGCAATAACTTTCCCCACATTATTATTATTCCAAGCAGACGATTCTGTAGTCATATATATAATGAAGGACAAGGACATAGCAAATGAATAAAGATTGTATTTGAAAGAAAGGGGAAGTAGGGCAAGGTTACATGCATGGACATTTCTTATTCTTCTTGTGCCATAGAATAGACTAATTATCTTTTTGAATGACAGAAATGAATATATATTGCAAAGGATCGTGGTCAAGCCAAGCCAACAAAATCATGTGCACATGGGTAATGGGTTGAGTGAGTAATTAGATGAAAATTGATATATTATAATACTGTCTCATGTTTCATTGTGATGGAGATGCTTGACGATGCTTTAGCTCATCATCCATACATACATGATACATATAATCCATTCAAACTTGAAACTAATTAACAACTAACAACCGAGATAATTTTTCCTTTTCTTTTCTTCTCTCTCCAATATTCCAAGACACACTAATTCATTCAGGGCCTGGCCAGTGGCCCTTCCCTCGTACATGGTACATAATACATATAGTTGGTCTTTGGAACCAACTGTGTGGAAGTGAGTGAGCACCAAGAAAGAAACTATTAATTTCACTTAGCAGAGGGGCAAAGTAAAATTAGTATGACCTAGAACACGACATTTGTTATTTCATACGTACACATATATATATGTACAAGAAAGTACAAAGGACCAACCCATCCGAATAAAAGACTTTTGGTTTTCTGTTTTGTCCTTGCTTCTTTTTTTTTTTAATCTTTTGGAGGAGGACCAGGACATCCTCTCCTGGTCTTTGGTATTTGGTATTTGGTATTTGGTATTTGGTATTTGGTACTTGGTACTTGGTAGGGTTCTCCCAATCACAGAACCATAGACTCTATGGCATTGGCATTGGCACGGCACCAACCAAGTCATCACTCGTAGAACCGTTGTTGGACGGAAGCAACTACTACTGTATCATAATTTAAACTTATTGGTGGTTTTGGTATAGCATATATAGCAGGAATTAATATATCTTTTCCATCACATATATAAATATAATATTGTATTGGGTTAAATACTCGTTAATTAATCAACTCTATACATGATTTAGTGATTAATTTGCATTAATTCTCCTCAAATATAAAAGATATATAGGTTTCTTTTCTTTAATGGAACTATTTAAAAGGCGCAATGCAACAACACTTGGTGAGAGAGAGAGAGAGAGAGAGAGCGCTGTGCTTTGAAATGCTCGTGTTATATTATATGGTGCTGCGGAAATAATTATATTCGATAAAGAAAGAGGACAAGGTGATGGCACTAGAAGAAGAAAACTGATGATATTTAGGGTGATGGAGAAAAGGAATCATGAAAAGAGGGCCACCCACACACCCACACACCCACACAACCACATATAATAATTATATAAGAATAATATTTGGTAAAAATACGCAAAAGCGCAATATTAGTGCTTAGCTTAGCTTGGGAGCAAAGCAGGTGCCGCCCAGCAAATTGGGGGCCTAGCCTTCCAGCCCAAGCAAGCAATTTATAGACGCATGCTCAGTACAAGAGCACTCCAATTTTAGACTTCAGGTGAGGGGACCCATTCAGCCAGCCATTATTCACAATTCAAATGATTCAATAAAGACTGAAAGATCATGAAACATCCAAATCCATGATAGATTGTTAATATATTAAAATTAGAGGTGAGCACATGTCGATTTGTTCCGTAATATACCACTTTAATCAGCCATAGAATTGTCACTCATGTCTCAATTCAAATTAAATACGGTATTACGAAAAATCACTAGTGTAACCGAGCCAAACCAAACCAAACCGAATCTTGTAGGTTAGATATGTTTTGACAATTCAGTAGTTTTTATGCCCATCAGCCTAATCATAATGAGCTTTCCTTGTGTATAATAGTACTAGTGACAGTGAGAGAAGAAGTTAAAAGGAGAGCCAGGGCCATTGGCCACTTGGCAATTGGGTAACGGAAAGGGTTAAAGGGATAGGGCGCCGCTTGGTGGAGACTCACCACTAGCGCTTCTCTCTGGCTAATGTGGTTTGGTTTCTAGTGGATGGATGCCTCAACACAACTCAACATATAGGAAATTACTAATTAGGAATAGGAAGGAGGCTTTTATATATATAGGCATAGAGCCCCCTAGCTACTACCAATGTGTCTCCATCTTGCTAAAAGATCCAAGAATAGTGCATTCCATTGCTATTAGCACTGGTTGGCTTATCCCTTGTCTTACGATTTGTAGGTTGCAATGCAGCACACAGACAGACATTGCAGTGCAGTGTGTGCAGGTGTATATATATATATATATATATATATTAAAGAGCAAGTTCTGGGTTCAATTCTAATTATTATTACAAGTTTCTGATTAGGCATTAATTGAACTTCAACCTGATCAACTCAAGAACTCAAGAACTCAAGAACTCAAGAACTCAAGATGATCAGCTCACCTGCATTATCGCATACATAACATATGGAACATTCCATTCCATAATGATATGGAATTGTTTAATCTTGCTGCCGATCCAAAGAAAATTGAACTGGCAGTCAAAGTCAAAATGGAACCTTCTCAAACCATTTTAAAATGGTAGAGAGAGGACAATGGTATGCTGCTCTCCTGGTAAGTGGTAACTTATAAAATCAGTCTTTGGACAAATTTCACCTATCTATTATTCTCTACTGCAAATATAATTGTTACACCTGCCTGCCTGTATTTTTTATATAATATATATGGAAAAAAATAATCTCAATAAAGATAGAGATAAGGTTTTTCAATTCTTTCCTTTTGACTTTTTTGCATATGATAAAGTTTTTTTCATTATACTTTTGCCAAGAGGGTCCATTATACTCTCTAATTTTTGAATTAAAAGGAGGATTAGAGGAATTCAAACTTGAGACTTGTTAGTTAGTCTGATTCATAAATATAAAGAATTAATATTACAACATCTTGAATTCTATTGGGAAAGTGAATTAATACTCTTTTTAACTAGGGCTACAGTTAAAAAAGATGTATGCATATTTGCGCAGTATCAAATGAAAAAGGAAAAACTCCAAGAGCATGATAGCAGATAGATTACTGTTGGCCATGATCACTGATGATGGCTGATGGAGCCAGCCAGCAAGCGCCTAGCTAGTACTAGTGAGTGATCCATCCGTCCTTGTGTGAAGAAGATATTTCATATACATATATGTTTTTTCAACGGCAGCAAAATATACCACTTACTGAATTTTCATCTCTCTCTTAAAGTTGATGTTGTGAATTCAATGTCTCTGTAAATTGTAGTGTAGCTAGCTCTCATAGCAGCAAGTGACGTTGTTTTGATTGTTTCGATAGCTAAGTTTTAGTTTTAACACACTTTTTAATATATATATATAGGTCATGGGTGGGTACTTCAATCAAATCAATGCATGCTCTTCTGAACTGAATTGACGGTTCCCAAACTTACACCAAGGCCTTTGTTGTCTGTGTGTCTGTCCCACATAATCTTGAATTTTCTTCATCGGTCTCCTCCTCCTCCATGTCATTCCTCATCTCTTACTCTTGGCAATATAATGAGGGTGGCAATAAGGCACGGCAGTACATATAGGAACAAAGAAAACAAAACAATGAGAGCCTCTGCAACTTTTTGGGATATAATGATGAGGACAAGGAAGACTCTATCTGCTCAATCAACTCTACTGATTAAGTAAAAAAGTGACAAATTTTAAGACGGATCGATGGATCGAACCGGACACTAGTTTAAATCAATGAACGCTATGTCTTTGCCTTTATCTATGTATTTACAACAACAATATGTATTATGTATATCGTATCGTTAATTTGACGACATACATTTAAATAAGGGAGCATGAAAATTTCAATGGATCGAGATTGAGTGAGTAATTGGAATGGAATCACATAGAAAATGACAAGTTGGAGACTCTGCATGGACAGTACAGCTCAATTAATCAATGAGATAATACTTACTGATTGAGGGAGAGGAGAGGTTAAATAAATTTGTTGGGGCTTGGCATGCACAGCACAGCACAGAGTGGCTTTTGGTACGTAGCTAGTGAGTTATCACTATTAGTTTGATGAGAAATATTTAAAAATAATAAAGATATATAAAAAGAAAAGGAAAAAGGGTTGTTGTTAGTTGTAACTTGAAGGAAGGAAGGAAGGAAGGAAGGAATGAATTCCGAAAGCTCAAGAGCAGGCAGCCTAACGGTGGGTGGGGTGGGTACAGTGTACTGAGTGCATGGCTGTGAGTGTTCCCTGGGCTCAGACAAGAGACCCCAATGGCCCCTGCCTAAGGGTCCATACCCACACAATCTGACCCTAAACCTAAATACTAATTAATGATATTTCCTTCAATTTGTAATAATTGAGTCAGCTAAACAATTCAGTTCGTGCTTTTGAGATTTGAGTTGAGTGGGCTTAACGCAAATTAATTAAAGTAGATATCTGTATAAGTAAAAGAAAGAAAGAAAGGCATAGCATAGGTTTGACATTTATATATACGACATGGCTCTGCGGTAATGAGTTGGCGCCACTCATCATGATGGTATACGACATGGCCGCGGATGAAAGCGGCGCGTTTATGGGGATTAGATTTTGGTTTAAATATCCTTAACTTTTTTTCTAAGATGAACTTGTTGGGCCATGACCATAATAAAAGTAAGTAAACATACAAACAGACAAGTAATAATGAAATCTTAAACGTCAAATAATTCAGCAGAGGATTTGAACATTGGACGGCAGAGATTTGATCAAGGAAGAATAGTTGTTAGGAGTTTAAGCCCTGCCTCACACACACACACATAAAGGCAAATGCCATTTCGTGCATTTAAGCCATGCCTTGCCTTGCCTTGCCTTGCCTTGTGGTTCTTCTACTCTGTCTGAGACTCTTCTCCTCCTCCTCCTCCTCCTCCTCCTCCTCCTCCCTGGCTAGCTACTACCTAGCAGCAGCTGGTGTCTGGTATATGTTAGTAGCGTACCATAACCATTGGGAAGTAGAGTAGAGATGCAAAGTCCCCCTGCAAACTGCATCCAATCTTTGCTTTACTTTCTGTCCATTCTTAGCTGTTTATGAAGGTCAACCTTAATTTCATATGCTTCCTTTCACTCTCTCTTTCTCTACCAGGCTACCAGACTAACAGCTGCTCACTCTCACTTCAATTTCAGTTCAAAACTTTTGCATATAAATATATAGGAGGAAAGGAGTGATCCAACTTTTTATGTGATCCTGTAATTCCTAGCTAAGCTACTTTCTCCTTCCTTAACCTCAGCTGAAACATTTTTCATCAAGTGGCAGGCAGACACTTCTTCTTCTCTTGAGTCTTGAGTCTTGAACCTTGAGGTATACAAACCAGCAATTATATTTTTTTAATGCTGATTTAGGAACCCTCCCTCTTGTTGTCTCTCTCATCCACCTCTTCTTTGTATAGTATAGCGTATCCAAATTCCAAGTCCCTGTTTTAAAATGGCGGTTTTAGATGCTATTTCGGGTCTCTTTTGTTGAGCGGGAGCAGAGCATGTGGTTTTTGACACATTCATGCTTGTTTCTTTCTTTCTTTCTTTCTTCTTCATAGCATTAATCTTCCACAAGTTTATTAGACTTGATTGAATTTGAATTTCTCAAATTATCTCAAGACCGGTTTGTTTTGAATTTGGGAGAGAAAGCAATCGGATCAGGAAACATGACGGGGGATGTGTTGAAAAGAGCAAGATTGGAAACAGCAATCTGGGCTGCAAAGCTGTTACTGCTTTGTGTAGGGACAGTCTCCACTTTGGTATTCTTCAAAGCGGCAATCATTCCTTTCCTTCTGAATCTCACTGTTTCCATTGTTCCCCAGCTATGGACCTCTTTCAAAAGCTGCTTCTTATCTCCACTTTACATCTACATCATCCTCAACTTCATCATCATCACCATTGCTGCCTCCTCCACATTCCAAAACCAAAAGCAACACCAGCAGCACTCTTCTTCTTCTTCTTCTTCTTCTTCTTCTGTAGGCTTCAGCTCCTTCATTAGTGACAATGCAGCCAAAACCGCCGACAATATTGACAGTGGTAGCAATTATATCTGTAGTCCAGACAACAACAACAGCAGCATCCAATCCGAGTCTCTGTCCCAGCAGCAACAGCAGCAGCCCAAATTCCAAAGTCATTCCAAAGACACAATCCAAAGTCTTTCCAAGGAGGATGTAACTGCTCTATTATTTTCTCCGTCCTCTCATGGCCACCCGAATAATGAAATGATGAGCTGGCATGACGTACACATAGTACAAGCTGATGATGGCAAACGAGAAGCAGCAGCAGAAGATGATGATGATGATGATCAGGGATTTGACCCTTCACCGGACATGCCCTCCGGCGACTTGTTGACGAAATCTGTGGAGATGCCGAGGCTGGAGGTGGAGGTGGGAGAGGATATTAACACACTGGACACCACATGGAAGGCCATCATGGAGGGGCAAGGCAAGGCAATTGGTAAGCACCTAAAAAAGAGTGACACTTGGGACACCCCTCCTCGCTTAACCCAATTGGCCCTGACAAGGACTAAATTCAAAGGGGGTGTTGACCATCAATTACAATTACATCACTCTAACTTAGATGGTGATGATGGTGATAATGATGATGATGTTCATGGAGAGGATGATGCAGTGACATGGGCTCGTCGGGAGCTGAAGAAATCAGACACTTTTAGCGACAGGGTGTCGTTGAGAAGGGAAAAGTCCATGACTCAGGAAGAGTTGAACCAGCGAGCAGAGGCGTTCATCAAGAAGTTCAACAATGACATGAGGCTTCAGAGGCTAGAATCTGATCAACGCCGTTTCAGGGAGATTGTGAACGGTGGCCTCTAGCTTAGCTTCTCTTAATGATATATATGCTTATTAATTTTGGTGTGTTTGTACTTTGTTTATCTTCTTGTAAATGCAAATTTTGTGTGTTGTTGTATGCTATAACCTATAGACTAGTTTACTTGCAAGTAGTAAACTAAATAGATGTAGAAGTAGAACAAACAAGGACTATGAGAGATTCTCAGAGTCAACTTTGAAGGTACATCACATTCACATTCCTATCACTGCTTTCATGCAGTTATTTTCATATAAGTTTTATCAGTAGAGCTCAGAGTCAGAGCTCTCAGCTGTGAAATTCTCTTCTTCTTTTCATGTAAGTTTTATCAGCCAGAGCTCCCATGTGTGCAGAGTTTGCATTTGCTTTAGTCAGTCAGAGTGAGTACCTTTTCAATTTCCTTGACCAAGGGAAGGTAGGAGTAGGAATCAGGATTGGAAGAAGAAGAATCACACAATGGAACTTTCTCCCATGCTTGTGCTTGAGCCTAATAAAGACTTTTTGGGCTCTTCATGGGTATGGAATATGGACATTGAAATTGACCCAACTATTAATATTGGGTCCATCGACTCACTCCCCTCCACAAAAAAAGGGAAGGGAGTGAGCATCATGGATTTTGCTGGTGAAGTAACTAATGGGTGCCAACTCAAATTCAGAGCTGGTCGGTTGAAAGCGGCACCAGCCACTAGCTGCTTCTATATGATATAACGCCTTCAATAAATTGTCTTCTTTTTGTTTTTTGTCATCAATATGCCTTTTGGTAGTGGCATTCGTTATGCTCGGCAGAGAAAATGAAGGTTTAAAAGTTCACCTGACTGGGCCTCATATATTTGTAGCTCATAAACCCGAAGGAAAGGAAAGGAAAGGGAAGGAAAGGATAACAATTAAGTGAAGATAAGTAGAAATTATTTGTACCCAAAAAAGAGAAAAAGTAGAAATATTAAGGCTATGTAACATACGTGAATATGAGTGTGGTGTGTGTGTAAGATTGTAAATTGAAATGAAAATGGTGAATTTGAGAAAATAATATTGTGTGAGTTGAATTCATATAACTAGGCAATTGGTGATTGTTCATACTAGAAGTAGACAAGAGGGATCAAATATATCAAATGGGTTGGCTGTGCCAAACATATCATCAACCTTGTAATAATATTTGCTGCATGCTGAGGGGAGGCAGGCAGGCAGGTAGGTGATGGATGATATTTGGTATTTGAAGATTAGAGTTGAGCTATTTGTTTGCTATCTTATCCTATGATGCAGAGTGCTCTGCAACTGCATGCATAGTGACGAAGACAACTACTAAAAAAGCAGCAGCAGCAGCAGCAGTACCAGCAGTAGTACTAGTAGAAGAAGTCTTGGCTGCTACGGCATCATTATTATTGGAGTAATTAGAATCTGCAGGCGGCGGAGAAGGCAGCATCATCCCATGGCTGCTGTTGTTGTTGTCGTTTGGATGATCATGATGATGATCAGAAGTAGTAGGAGGAGGAGCAGCGGGCGAGGTTGCATTATTAGTCATAAGCTGTGCAGGGAAAACTTGGACATGGAGCTTGAGGCCCATAGCACAATGTCCCAGCCGCCCACATATGAAGTACCTGTTTCCTACTTCCCTCAGCTGGATCACTGTCTCCCCTTCGTCGTGCGTCTCCATTGGGTCCACTGTGTGACACCTATCGTAGTCTGTATTCTTCACTTCCAGCACATCGTGCACCGGTGTGTACCTGAACACTGCCCACTCACCCATCCACCACCATCAATCATATGCATACAAGGATTCATTTCAAAATGATTAAGCAATTAATAAGTTTCAACCTTTTTCTCTAATTCTAATATGCAGTGTCTGTGTCACCCAAATTAAACACAAAGTTGGTTCCCTTCTTCTAACAAATTCAACCAACAGCAGATCCTATGCCCATATCCACCTACCCCCCTCTCTCTATCGAATGCCTATATCCTATATAGCCTATACCCTATGCCCTGTTTTGTTTCTCTTCACCGCCTCAATTCCTCACTCACAAGAGCCTACCATCACACAGTTTCATATATATCATTTTACTACACATTACAATTTAGGGAGCGTTTGTTTGGTTATCAAGAAAATGAAAGAAAATAAAGTGAAAAACTCATATAATCCTCAAATTACTAAATCAACGAAATCATAATCTTTCTTTCCCTCGTCATTTTCTGACGAACCAAACATATACAGTGAATTAAAGATGAAGCTAATAAAGAAAGACAGAGATGGATGGATGAAGGTAGAAAAACAGAGCAAAAGGATAATTAAATTAAATTAGATACGTACCAAGACAGTCGCCGACATGGAAAGTGGCGTGAGTAGCCCATGCTTGGAGGTTGGAGGAGAGATCCCAACCCGAAGCTCCGCCAACAGAGTGGTTGGTGTTGATCGCAGCAGCAAAAGCAGAGACGCAACGGAACCACATGGATGTGAATATCACCACAACGATCGCCTTCACTGCCAATCCTGCTCTTACTCCTCCCTTCATCTTTTCAATCTGGATTGATATTATATAGTATTCTTTCACAATCCTGGTCACCGAAATCATCAGCAACCAAACCAAACATGCATGCAGATGCAGTGCTATTAATATTATATATTTATACATAATATCACATTAATTAAAGAAAACAAGAACAATTTGCTGTGACTTTCTCGATCAAGAAAATAACCAACCAAATTTCACACTGATTTGAAGATAAGCGCATTACACTTTAGTTACATATATATAATAAATTAGATGAAGAAAATCTTAACAAGAAAGAAACTGAAATTGAAACGTCAATGGAAGTCAAAGAAAGGCAGCAGACTAAATTTCCTTTCTCAAATAATGCGTACGTACTTTTGCGGTTCTTGATTCGTTGAAGTGATGAAAGAAAATCGTCCAACTTTTCTCACAGCGCCTGTCACTGGAACGAAGATGACGACGAGCGAGAGTGTGTAGTGAATGAGTAGAAGAAAGTTCTAGAATATTAATAAATGCTGGAGAAGCGAAGCGACGAATTGCTCAATCGATTGGACAGCGTAGCTAGCATTTTATTGGCTCCTTCCTTCCTTGCAAACTTTTAGTTAGAGAGAGAGAGAGAGAGAGAGAGAGAGAGAGAGAGGTGGCACACTGTCGTTGTTTCTCTTCTGGTGAGAATTCTGTTATAGGAAATGCCACGTGTCCCTCCTATTTCTATTATATTACTCACAGTGCCATTGGTGCCATTGTTGCGTGCGTGCATTACAAGCCCACATCATTTACCAATCATCGCCTTCAAAGTTCACAACATATAAACCCACTATGAATTGTACTTGTTGTTAAATAATTAACATTTAAACTCCGTTCAAATCATGATATAATATTTTTCTTTTTAAATGGTTAATCATTGTATTTTGATCCAACAGTTGGTCCTAATACAGTATTTTATGCTATTTTGATAGACTATCAACATGTATATATAATAATTATTGTTTTAACCCGAATTCATAATTAATACTAATTTCATGTATTTTTGTACATTGAGTTGATATAATACATCACATGTGTTAAACCGGTGGATTTGAATCTAACACGATTTTAGAAAGTTATTCACTAATTAGGTTTGAATTGCAATGTCTATGTTCTATTTGGTCGAAGTTGGGGTCTCAAATTTGAAATATCCAAGAAATTCTTTATCCAAAATCTAACACTCTTAATAAATTATTGCTAATTAAGTTTGAGTGTACTATTTGAAGTTGAGTCTCAAATTCAAACTCGAATGCAAGTTACATTTGTAACTCAAATGATTAGTAATATTTAACACCAAAAAATTTATATTCCATTGTCTCCTCCAATTATATTCCGAGTTGCACCCAAGCAATGACCAAATTACAAGATACTTATTATTATTATTATTCTGATAGGGCAAGATTTTTATTATTTTGGTTGAAAATTACAAGCAACTCCAGATTCCAGATTAATGAAGATTATTTTAGATTTTTAAGTCACCACAAATTACACACACCAAAATATGGTCGCCGGCCAAATTGTCCAACCTCACTCACTAGTCACTTGACAGTAAAGTCACAGGCCCAAGCTACTGTTTTGTCCTGAGTTCCCCAAATTAAACCCAATACCGCATCAGAGATTCAGAGAGAGAAGAGGGAGGAGGCTGGGATGGCAACGACGTCGTCTCATCCGAAAGAGGAAGTGAAGAAGAAGAAGAAGGAGGGATTGGGATGGATAGAGTGGGCAAGGGGTTGGTTGTATCTGGTGTATGAGATGCTGTTCCAGAGAATCACGGCCAGCCACTTGCAAAACCCCATGCCTTTGCCTCCTGTCAACGATCTCACTTGCATTGTCACTGGATCCACCAGCGGTATCGGCCGCGAAATTGCCAGGTCAGCGTCTCCTTTCTTCAAATCTACAAAGATTGATGAGTTCATTTCAATTTTTTTTTTTTTTTTTTTTTGTAGTTTCCTTGTTTGTTTTAGTAATAACTTAACTCACTATGCAAAGAAAGGGGTGGGTGTCCTTCTGTTTGGTTGCTGAGAAAATGATACAAAAGAAATTTGGTCCCAATTTCAGTTTTGAATTTTGAATCAGACCGAGTGCCTGAACATGAAAACTGAAAAGGATGTGTGGTCTGGTGGTGGTTATTATGTACTGAACAGGCAGTTGGCGGAAGCTGGGGCGCATGTTGTGATGGCAGTGAGGAACACGAAGGCAGCTAATGAGTTGATCCAGAAGTGGCAGAATGAATGGACTGGAATGGGCCTTCCTCCCAATATTGAGGTCTGCCTCAACTCCATGTTGCAACACCACCAAATCAATAAAAAAAAATTTTTTGATGAACTGCGGGGTGGTAAAACCCCAGAAAAACAAACCCACTAAATCAAATTTATTACATTTATTTACGTAGAATAAGATTGTGACTTTTTTAGGTAATGGAACTTGATTTGCTCTCCTTGGATTCTGTTGTGAGATTTGCTGAAGCGTGGAATGCACGCTTAGGACCTCTCCATGTTCTTATCAACAATGCTGGGATATTTTCAATTGGAGGTTGGTCTTTGTATTGACATAATTTACTTAATTTCAAAGCTACACCACTTCAGAATCTGATTTGTCATTTACTGATATACCTTTGGCTTTGGTATGTTCAGAGCCACAAAAACTTTCAAAAGATGGGTACGAAGAACACTTGCAAGTCAATCATCTTGCTCCAGCACTGCTCTCAGTTTTGCTATTGCCATCCCTTATCAGAGGCTCTCCAAGTCGAATTATTAATTTGAATTCCGTTGTAAGTTCCATCACCATCATCATTCCGTTGTAGGTATATATGATACATGTACATTCACACACCCATATATAAGCGCACATGGAAAGAAAAGCTAGCCGGTGTGCGTGCTAACTAGAATTAGATCTATTCATAGGCTCTTTTAAATTTAGTTTCACATTTTGATACTCTTATTTTATTGTCATGTTATTTAAATCTGAGAAACTTCTGTCCTTCTTTATGTAGATGCATTATGTTGGCTTTGTTGACACAGAAGACATGAACGTCGTTTCTGGGAAAAGAAAATATACAAGCTTAGTGGGTTACTCAAGCAGCAAGCTGGCACAGGTGCTCTAGGAAATCTTTATTGATTGATGGTTTCCATATTTTAGCTGGCACAAGCTCTTACAAGCTTGTGTTCCTATCTAGGCTTGTCAAACTGAATTCAGGTCCTTTGGATCTGCAAATTGTTTAGCTAGTCAATATACATTTATATATATATACACATAGATGGGAGATTCTCCAACAACTATTTTATGTTAAAGGATTGGTTACATACTTCTAATATTGGCTGTTGGATTGCATTCATTAAATGTGTTGGTACTCTCTTAGATGCAATCCAACGGCCGAGATTAGAAGTATGTAATCAATCCTTAACTTAAATACTTATGGGAGAATGTCCCATACATAGATATAATATTTATATATTTGAAATACAGATGTGTCTACCTTCAGTTAGATATTTTTAATTAATTGGTGCTGTAAATTGGCTTTTTTTTTGCTGTTTCAGCTCTGATCTCTTTTCTCTATTAGTTTGTGAAAGTGGAATATCTATCACCCAAGGCTGCACACTTGCACATAATGAAACATGAATTAACTATTGTGGTTATCTATATAATTTCTGAAGCTGTAACAAGGAAACTATAACGTAGTTGTATTTGAATTGCAGATTATGTTTAGTAGTGTTCTACATAAGCGGCTCCCTGCCGAATCTGGCATTACTGTAGCATGTGTTTCACCTGGAATTGTGCAGACTAATGTTGTAAGTATCGTGACGCATTCCTTCACCGCCCTCTTCATTTTTATCAAGAAAAAGGATGTACCTTCTATTTTTTTATATAATAGTTCTAATTGACAGTGTATCATGTTATAGGTTTTATTTACCTTCTAGATTTTATATTCAAATCTTCTTTATATATAAACTTTAGTGCATTGGTGCATCACATTGGGTTTCAATTAATTGCAGGCAAGGGATCTTCCCAAAATTGTTCAAGCTGCTTATCGTCTAATACCCTATTTTATCTTTAGTGCTCAAGAAGGTGTGTCTTCTTGCTATTACATTTGATTTACCATTCCACCTTCTTATATAAAAGTTGATGAAACCAACCAGAAGTGAGGTTGATAACTGTAATCGTTGATGAATTAATGTCATTACGTCAGTACAATTAGAGTTTGGCCATAATTTTAGTCGAATAAGCCTGTAGCTTGTTAACCTTAAGAAGAATTAACCTATCAGGAGGTGCTGTTGAAGTAGCTAGCTCCAAGGTAGTCAAGATTCTATCCAACTTTTCTAACCACACAAGGCATAGGAGACTTGTATTGATAACATACGGAACATGTAACTTAAATAGAGGCTAAAAATTTGAAATCTCTAGTGTGGTACCTCTCTACTTTTCGACTCTTCTACTTGAAGGATCTCCAAAAGTGATCTACTTAGCAGATCTGATCTCACTTACTGTAGTCGCCTAATTTAACTGCTAGCACATTAGAAATCTTTAAGGTATTACCTCTCTATACACATTAGAAAACTGAGCCACTGATCACCATATAGGTCATTGCAAAATGTGACGAGATCATGTCATGAGCTTACTAGTTTTTTTAAAAAAAGAACAAAAGCTGCTTTTCTTTGATGTTTTCCAATAGTGGCAATAATGAGCCGAAATCAAAAGAGAGAAATACAAAATAGGGGAGGTGAGGAAATGTGAAAACCAAGCCTTGTAATGGTTTATTCAATGCAGGTTCCAGGAGTGCTCTATTTGCAGCCACTGATCCTCAGGTTCCTGAGTACTGTGAATTGTTGAAAGCGGATGACTGGCCAGTTTGTGCATTCATTTCTCAAGATTGCCGTCCAACGAATCCTTCTGAAGAAGCTCATAATGTTGAAACTTCTCACGAAGTGTGGGAGAAGACATTTGAGATGATTGGCCTTCCTTCGGATGCAGTGGAGAGGCTTATAGAAGGGGAAGAAGTTGCGTGCAGATATGGTGGTCATAAGGGGTAGGCTTATTTGATGATACGAAAAGTGAGTCCGAGAAGCGAGCTTATCTCAAGGTTGTTTTGGTTGTTGAATGGCAGAGCAATTGCGATTGAATTTTGAAAAGGAGGGAAGACTGACTGGAGTACCACTAACATCTGATAGGCATTTGAAGAGATGGTTCTGCTTTGTACACCATTTTTATTGTTAGATATGTTTTCATGGGTGTGGAGTGTGGACGCATAAAGAAACTGTTATGAAGATTTGGTGTTCCTATTTGCTTCACGCGCGCCCTTGTCAGTTGTGACTGGTGGAACTATTTCTGTAAACTAATGTTTCAATTTAGAGAATTCTATAAAGACAATAATACTACGAGTCTTAAGTTAAAAGAATGAGTAACTAATTAACGTCTGGTAGAGCTGTGAATGAATGACTTGACTCGGGGATGCTGTGGAGCAAGCAATGTCTATGACTAACTAATTACAAATATTTTCCAGTTTATTCAAATCTTGTTAGTATCAGAAGCAAATACCAGCTTTTGCTGCTCGATTTGCATATAGAAAATTTGAGAAACCCAAATGCAAAGCAGGAAAGCCAAAGAGAATTTGAATTGAAATGAGGGAGGAGGAGAGGGGGTGAGGGAAAACACGTGTCGGTCTCTGAGTGGAGAAAGTGAAGAAAGGAAGGAAATAATTGTACTAGTACATTTATAAGAGTACATATAATAGACTCACACCACAAGTCACAAGTGTTGTCGTCTAAACACAACACCCAACAGCCATTCCCTCCTTCTCCTCCTCCTCCTCCGTCTCATTATTTATTTATAACATCATCAAACGTTACTCTTTCTGTTTATTGAGTAAGAGGCTGCTGCTGCTGGGTTTTCCAAATTGGTACAAAGGTAACTCTTCTCGTCTTGTGTTGTCTTGTCTGTTGTGCTTGCTGCTTGGATCATTCTTCTTCTACCATCTCAAAATATAAAAACATATGTAGTATTATCATTCATGTATACGATATGTATGTGCTCCTCTTCCTCTTCCTCTTCCTCTTCCTCCTCAGGAACTTGTTATTAATTAAAGCCATTTTCATGTTATTTTGCTTGGCTAATTAGCTGCTTCATATTATTATTAATTATGTATTAGGCTATTGATTGTTACCAACACCATTATACCATGCACTCTCGTGTCGTACAATTTCAAACTCATCATCACAGCTTTAACCTTTAATTTAGTTTCTTTCACTCAAAACTAACAAACAATTAAGAACTAAGTAGGAACAAAAATCATGGAGCTTAAAAGAAAAGAAAAGAAAAAATAATAATGTGCATGGGGAATTGAGTGGAGTCCTCATGAGCAGAAAGTAATTGCTGTTGCAAGGCGGTGATGTTCATTGATATCTATGAATAGTTTTGATTTGATGTTTCTCTTTTATTATTATCATTAGCTTTCTTGCTTTTCTCGAGATCTGCGCTTTTTGAAATGTCTTCTCTTCTCTTCTCCTTCTGTTTACTAGACAGGCGACATAGCTGTTGTATTCTCACAACACAAGTCAGAAGAATTGGATAGAAGAAGACAATTGTAGGGCCTCGTATTTAATGCGTCTCCTAATAATACTTGTCTGATTAATGCTAGTAATAATATTAACAAGTATACTGTGTATAACATACTGTATAATAATAATAATAATAAATGTATTCGTTCTGTTCATTTGAGTTGTGTGCTTTTTTCATTTCAAGTTTATTGACCGACTCTCTCTGTCTCTGCTGGTAAGGTAACGTGTTTGGTCATAAGTACGGAGAGATATGAGGACACTGGAGAAACCAATAATAATGTCGGCTTCCATTCACTCAGCTCCAACTCCAACTCCAAGACGGAGGAGCTTAAGCAGTAGCAGCAGCAGCAATAACAGTTGCACCACCACCTCCACCAACCCCTCCACCATGAAACCCAAATGGCTTTTGTCCATTCTTGCTGGTACCACATCTCTCTCTCTCTCTCTCTCTCTCTTCCTGTTCCTGCATCTGAATCTGACGATGTGATATGACGCTGTGCTGTGCTGTGTAATTTGAATTTGAAACTCTGATTTGACGAAAGCTAAGCTACGATAGGCTTTTGCCTTGTCGCACTATATAATTGATTTTGTTGATATTCGAGGTTAGCGACCTTTCTTTCCTAACGTCGCTTTCAATGCGCATTCCTCCATGCCCTTTTTTCAATTTATTATTACAATATGCAATCTCATTTGCTTTGCTGCCAATGATCTGTTTCTTTTCAAATTCGATTTAAACTTGAAGCCTTAAATAATTACAAGAGGGAATCTTCATGGAATGGAAAGATGGAGAATGACATGTCCTTCCTTTTTTCGTTTGGTTTGGTGTTTTCTGCTACAAATAAATAGGCACACACTACTACTAGGATAGGAACATCACTCTCTCTGACCCTACATTAAATACGCGTCGGCCCTTGTGCTTTCTTCTATCATTGTGAAATTCAAACAACTTCAAAACTTCAATTGGTCATGAATAATAATAGTGCTTACCTCAATAATGGATGTGCACGTTGGAATTGGAATGCAATTTGAAAATATGGGACATGAATAATGGATGTCATTTAAATTTAATTGTAATATTCAAACCAGAATACAATATTTAATTTTATGTCAGATGTGGAAGAGAAGATGAAGACGTTGGGATGTAGCAGAGCCACAGCTCAACAAGAGATTGGGGACACCTTCGCTGAACGTGCTGAAGCTTACTACAAAAGACGTCCTCAGCTGCTCTCCCTGCTTCGAGACTTGTACAATTCCTACCTCACCTTATCTGACCGTTACATTCAAACTGTCGCCAAGACTCAGCATCACCGTCCACCCTCTTCCCAAATCTCAGTAATAGATAATGACTACTATGACTATGACGACCAAGAAGAAGATGATGATGCTTACACAAGCCACATTGATTCGGACGTAGAGAGTTCCCTCTCCTATCAGCAATTGCCTCCAACATTACTACTCGCTGCTTCTGTTGCTACTCAACATGATGAGACCATGTTGTTTGATTTAGATTCCATCGTTACAGAGATTGTGGTGAAGAATGTCGAATATGATATCTTACTTGATGAGGCCAACATGACGGAGAGGCGATACAAGGATGCATCCAAGAAGATAGAGCTGCAGAAGAGCTTGCTAGAGGTGTTGGAGTCTGAGAGGCTCATCTTACTCAATGAGAATGCCAAGTTGGGGTATAAAGTGGGTGCCTTGGTGGAAGAGAACAAAGCCCTTGCGTCCGAGTCTCTCTTCATCAGGAGGAAGGCTGGCGAGCTAGCTCGCTGTTTGCTCAAGACGAGGGAAGACCAGAGGGTGTGCATGCTTAGCCGTAAAATCGAGGACCTTCAGGGACAGATTTATGGCTTGGAGAAGAGGAACAAGGACTACTATGAGCAACTTGTGAAGAGAGACCAACGATCCTTTCAACTTGTACAAGAAGAAGAAGAGAGTTGCAACATCAACAAGAGCAAGATAAATGGTAATCAGGTGAATTTGGAGGTTTGCTTTCAGATACGGAAGATTAATCGGAGGCTGATAAAGAGAGGAGGTAATAGTAATGGTAGTGGGAAGGAGATTGGCGTCGGAAAGGAGAAGGGGGGTTCTTCTTCCAGTTTGTGGGAAAGGGTCAAGAACATGGATTTGTTTCTATGTGGACGTAATCAAAACTCTACGTAACTTAATGGTTGTACCCTGTGGACTTCACTCTATGGTCATTCTGGTAGTACTAGCAGCCTAGCATATTACCTTTTCTCAATAGAGAAACTCAGATACTACAATCTTATGGCGACACTTGGTACCCTAATATATATATATATATATGTCTATATGTTAATTAAGTTCATCATCCAAATCCAAAAGACTCTTATGAGATGATCTCTTGCAATGTCTACATTAAGTTTGTAGGGGTAGCAAATTGAACACCAAAGGCCGCAAATCATGAATGTATTCAATATTTAATCCCTGACAAAACTTCTAAGCCTTGAAATGAATTTGTGGAGTTTGAGTTGTGTTTTGGCAACTGTACAGTAAGCAGTAGGACTCCACGGAACCCCTTCTTTAAACATATTCGATTCCACCACACACTCGACTCAAGATGAAAAAATGACACTTCTGAAACTTGTCGATGAATGTCTCTAAACAATTGGTAATGAGAGCACTATGTAACGTGTCGTGTAGATTAGAAGATCAGTAGAAATAAACAATGGATACTGATCCTTAGTATAACAAAAGTCTAAGGTAGCTTACACGACAACCAAATCAGGTAACATCAGCATAATGTGAGCTCCCCCCACCCATCCTATGACATAGTGCTAGGCTCATGAACCAAAAAAAAACTTACAACTTTGAATATATACATACTATCATAGCAGTTGCAATTGATTCAAAGGGAAAAAGATAAAAATGCTCCTCCTATAGCAGACCCATTCATCAGTACAATCATCTTGCTCCTTCTCCTTACCACCTTCCTTTAATATAGTGGTACAAAACACACCATCAAGGCCAAAAATGGCTGGACACTTCTCTCAAATTCCAGGAACTGAGATTGGGAAATAGAATTCATGTATGTGATGTCTTGGTAAGTACAAGGCAGTGAAAGGAACAGAGTTTTTTTTTTTTTTTTTTTTGCTTCTTGTGATTTATTATTGTTATGAAAAATTATCATTAGTTTAACATTCTTAAAATGATTTATTATTAGTATATATGTTTACAGTGAAAAGTCTGAAACCTGCAAACAGTTATAGCAAGAAAAAATGATGATGTATGGGTAAAATTTTGAAAGACAGAGACGAACCTGAATAGAAGATGAATAAACACTGTGCCTTTTATCATCAAAGCTCTGTAATTGATTTATAAACAGCTCCAAGCACATTGCAGATCTTAAGACATATTTCCAGTGGTGAGTTTCTCAAGGTTTGCAATCCGAGCCTGCATAAATGGTGAGAAAATATGATAGCAATAAAATGTGAAACAATGCAATGCTGATGACATCACGGATTATTTGACTGTGCAGCTGAGCTATGCAGAGATCGTAAAATAAGGAAAGAAGAAACTATTACATGCAACTTCCAAAACACTCCACAAAGAACTATTTTAGAGGAGCAACCAACTTTCCCAAGATTAAAACCAAAAGATCAAAATAGAGATATATAGAATCTGAGGTCGGTCATCGAAATTGACTAATAGCTAATACAATTATACCTTGAAAGATTTGGAACGTCGAAGAGAAGGATCTATCTCTAAAGACGCCATATATGAGTTATGAGCAGATTCAAATTGGTTCAGAGCCAAGAATGCATCACCTTGGCAAATGTAAGCCTGCAAGATGCACATTATGATGAACTTTTATAGGACTTTGAAAGTGGGTAATAAACTTGGAGGAATGAGAAATTAATGAATTAATGAATTAAATATTGAGGGCACCTCAGGATAGAGAGGATTTAAAGCCAAAGCTTGTGCAGCATCTTCAAGAGCCCCGGAATAATTGCCCAATGCCAGTCTTGCAAGGGACCTGTCTTTATACATAATATGGATACCACCAATTGGTTTTAATTCTATAGCCTGCAAGGAAGCAAGGAAGCAAGAAAGCAAGCCATCCACCAATTAATTCAAGGCTCAGTAAATCAAATTTCGAGCACGCAAGCGAGGAAGTAAGGAACAACCAACATGCATAATTAATTAATTAATTAATTAATCATGAAATGAAATGATCAATTAATATTAGTGTTAATAGTAACCTGAGAGAGGAAGAATTCAGCCTGGGAGAAATTGTTGTTGTGTAGAAGCTCATTCCGAGCCTTGTTTCTCAACGCAAGCGCTTCCAAACTCTTGTTTGCAATTGTTTCAATGTTCTTATTAGCATTAGCACCGTCCGAATTCGAAACACCTCCTCCTCGTCGGCGGCTGAGTAGTACTAGTGCCACGAGGACCTCCACGGCTCGAGCTGTGGTCCCGCAGTGAGCGACCAAAGTGGCGGCAGGCAGCGCGACGAGGTTGGGGCCGGCGCCGCAGCGGCCCAAGCAGCCGGAAGACTTGACGGCGACGTTGGAGGGCGCGAGAGCGGTGAGAGTGTCTAGGGTTTGAAAGGAACCTTGTCTACGGCAAGTCCGGTTGGTGCACACCCTGATTTCCTCAATGTGGATGTCCTCCTCTGCCTCCGCTGATGAAGAAGAGTGAGAACCGTTGATGGTGGAATTGGTGATGGCGACAATACGGCGTCGTCTAAAATATGATGTGGCGGCGGCGGCGGAGGAGGAGAGGCCGCAGAGGGACTTGTTATTGGATCCGGAACCAGGTAGAGGTAACACCACCACCTCCATTTCTCGCTTCGCTTGGTTTGCTCCCTTGCTTGAACCTTGCCACGTCCCTCATTCGCAGCTTATTACAACTACCACTTTTACCAACTTACGACTTTTATTAACTTATCATATTTTTATTATTTTTACCAACTTACGACTTTGACTTACTGTGTGCACTCTGCTATGCTGAACCAGTTCAAACAATCATTCCATGACTTTATTAGCGATTGTGATCGTCAATTAAGGTAGTTAATTTGGTTGTAATATTAATGAGAAGAACAATTACTCTTTTAACCCGTGTTTACGTTCTCGAGTCGTTATGCATTAAAGAAGAATCAATATTGTAATTTTAATTTTGTATCGACGGAGGTATGAACAGTTTTAACACACATACGATACGATATGAACAGTTTGAAGCATTCAAACTCTGGTTTGATTGATGTCAGTCAATAATTCGAGTGAAGTAAATCGGGTTCAACAAATAGTTGCTCTTGCTCTTGCTCTTGCTAGTGGAAATCAAAGTAAAAGATAGGCTCCGGAAAACAAGTCCAAGTAACTCAGTCAGCAGCATTTGCTTTACCACGTTAAATTAAAAAGAGCCACTACCAAAGTTTAATAACCTAGAAGAAATTAGTGGCCCATAGCATAGCACCCTACTAGCAAGCAATTGAGCTTTGAGCTTTGAGCTTTCAACTTTGCCTTTTGCTTTCGTCAATATACATAATGTGCTAAATAAAACAAAAGTGGAGAAATAACAATACATTTGTATTTCATTATAGACGGAAAAGACAAAAATAGTCTCCCTTTTACAGTTAAAAAAAAATCAAACACTAGATAGTAGATACCATCAACAACATTAAGCCTAGTAAACCTGTAACCATCAACAAGCTCCCACCACCAATATTCTGACTCTATTATTACCTGCAAACAACAAAGACCCCAAACCATTTAATAAAGCCTCACGTGTTCCCAGTTCAACTCTCTATGTTACCATAAGGTACCAACCAGGAGCCTAAAATATATTATACCATGAACGAGACGAGAGGCACATGACATGACAAAAAAGGAAAGGAAAAATTACAAACCAGGAAGTTGACCATGACATGCTCAATGTGGTAGCATAGCATCCTCTGAACATTTTCTAAACGATAAGTTCATCTTCAAGATAGTTATATTCAAAAGTAAACTCGGTTTTGATCCTTTGACACCTGTACCATATCAAAACATCACATATAACCATCGTTAAATCATTATGTAATTGGAAAAGAGATATTATATCATCAAAGGAAACAAAAATGTCAAGCATAAGCGTGCCTCCCAAATTAAGTGATTGTTTCACTATTCACATGTGTGTTGTCTGTGAGGATGTGTGTACATATGCGTTGTGCATGCAGATGCCCGCATACATGCTGGGAGGATGAGCACCACTCCCTCATGCAAACCAAGCCCCAAAACCACAAAAATGTAAATAGATTAAAGATAATGACTGTCAATCATCAAAGCATCAAAGAGCCAAACAGGGAGAAAATTGAAGCAAATTTAACATCAAAGAGACTCTCCCCTACACTAGATGCAGAGAAAATAACAGCAACCACATGCCTCATAAATGATCTCTCCAATAATAAAATATTGCTCCTCTTACTCAAATATCTTGAGGCAAAGGGAGGTAGAGTATCTCCACAAGTTGAAATATACATAAGAGCATCCAAATGAAAACTTGCACCTTAAGACTCCACATAAGAACAACAAGTACGAAGAAACACAGAAACTTGAACTTGAAACTTAAGGATCAATAAAATCATACCATCCATGTTGTAGATCATCATTTGCGATATGGAAGTCAAAGTACACATATGTCCCCTGTTCATATTCATCAGTGGCAACTTTTGGCTCCTCGTGTCGTTGAAACCAAGTGTTATATTTCCTGTGGTATCTCCAAGATTGCTTCTTCAACTCTTTGGCTGCCAAATATTGCTGATAAGTGTTCTGCATACAGTAATACACTTGAGAACAAGTTCATACTTCATAGTGAATGTATCAAAGGACAGCATCGAATGTAAACTAACTTATAAGAAGTACCTGCTGATAGTAAAATGCAAAGAACAGGGTATCAGTGCCGTACGGTTCAAGACCCAAACGTTCCCAGAAGGCAGGATTGTTAACAATAGGTGCTTGTGCTTGGGGGTAGCTAGGAGGAGTTATTGCAGGGTGCCTCTGAAGATGGCAAAAGGAAGGAAGATAAGTATTGAAGAAAAAAATTAAGATTCATGCGCAATAAAAAGGAGATAAAATAGTAAAGATAATTGGGTCCATACTGGAGTGTAGCTCCTTGCACGTTCCGAGTCTTTGGGTTGTGGAAGTTTGTAATAAGCAGCCTCAAGCATCTGCAAATTATACAACTGATCGTGCGTTCCCCCAGAATTAGGAGTTGATCCAGAAAGGTTATCACCAATTGCACCAAGGTCAGAAACACTTCTTCGGCCAATAACACCAAGACTACCAGAAGGTTGATTGGGCTGTAAAGGTTGCCCAGGAGAGAGATCGATATCTCGTGGTACTTGAGCAGGCTCTGTCGAAGAGCCAGAAACTCCAGCCTACAAACACAAAGATTTTACAAGTAAGTCACATTCACCATCCATTCTTCTCCAAATAAATCAGCATGTCCATGATGCACACTGCAATCATCTTACAGAAAAAAAAATGATTTACACAAATCAGGAGCAAAACAATGGCCCGATAAAAGAAAAAAGACACCACCAGAGACTCTGATATAAGATATATTCCCAAATGTATTAAATAAATAATATGGGCCCTAAGATTAGACATATCAAGTAAACAATTATAATTAAACACATTATGAGGATTATATTTGAATACAAGTATTGATATTGATTGACCATAATGAAAAGCATGGAATAGTACGTAGATAAATGCAGAGAGTTATGGAGAACATAACATCTGTAACTCAACTAAATTAGCCTAAAGACTTGTATAAATATATCGAATTATCATCATTATTATTGGTAATTTATTATATTTAAGGCATTTTGGAATAAATTAAGTTTGACACAACTTTTTATGACTATCGTTCTATAGATTCTACTTAGGCAGGCAGTACTTATAGAGTAGCCACCATGTTCATCTTACCCTGTCTATCCATTGTTTAACAGAATCATATAATGAATTTTGATAACAATTAACTACCTGAACTATGCAAGAATAATGCATAACTAGTAAAAAATTATAAAGTCGGCAAGGACTCATAATATAGTAATCAAGAAAACTATTCCGCATACCAGAGAATCAATTGCATATGAGGCTTTCAAATCATCCTCATTAATTAGATTCTTTACAAGCCCAGAAACCGGCGTAGAGTCCACAGTTGAATCATCAGGTGTATTTTGTTGTTGCTGCTGGTCCTCAACTTTTGGATGACCAACATCTGCATCGCATAAAACAGGAGATTATTCAGTTTCGATCATATTGCACCCATGTACACAGGGCTGCTCAATACAGTCCACTACTTGTTAAATCAGACCCCAAGTGTTTGAGTAGTGGGAGTTTGGACAATAAACTTTCACTCTTTGTTGGTTATGGAATTCTTATTATTTCAGAAGACATACTTTGCACTCTCTGCATTCAATTCAGAGCTTCAATTCTTGGTGGAAGAAATCAAAGTGTCCTCATGACGAAATAGCGCCAGTAAATAAAATGAAAATATTTTAACAATAGCGTGAACTGAATAAAGATGGAGATTACCAGCTTCTTTTGGTCCACTCGACATCAATGCCTGTTGGTTAGACTGTTGATGGATAGAATTTAGCTGCTGCTGTAAGGTGGTAGGTGCAACAGTACCAAGACCTGGGGCTTGTACCCCTACTCCGAGGCCAGCTTGAGAAGATACAGATGAGTTCTGAGAATTAAACTGCACATATGATCAAATCTCATGTAAAATAATTATTTTGCAACTATTGTTTTTGTTTTTTGCTTTTGATACCCAGAAATCCACCAATCCGCTTAGCGGACATAGCTTTTAAACTGGGGCCGGCCCTACAATCTTTGGGAGGCAGGAAACACTAACAAATAGCTAGACAGGCACCTTTTGGGGTTTCGAACCTCAGTCCACATGGGAGCAAACCATGGGCCTGAAATTAACCCCAGGTTGGTCTTTTGCACCAAATAAACGTATCTTATTCAGTAATAGAAAATAGATGTTGCTAACTGGATCAACAAACAAAGTGCGACCAAAGGGATGTTTCTGGAAAAAAAAAACACACAAACCTGTTTCCATGAAAATATGATATAAATTAGGATCAATAAACTACAGCAATTGCTCTTTTTCAAATATTGAATTTGTCCACAAGAAGTTCGCGGAATCAGAAGAAAACAGTAGCTAAAAGTTAAATGTACCAAAAAAAAAAAAAATTACCTGTTGTAAGAGTGGATTTTGCTGCTGTCCAGAAAATTGCTTATGATTTCCACCAGCAAGAGGAGGCATGCCGAGAATGGTACTGTGACCTTGCTGCACTTGTTGGAGCCGCTGCAAAAATTTCTCCCTCTGATCAGGTGCTATTTCAGTTCTTCCACGAAACAACCCCTGATAATTGGTAAGTTCAATTAAAATAGCACCACATTGATCTGGTCAACAAAATTTCTATCCTATGATTCAGTCAAATAAAGAAGATATATAATGGCAAAGCAGCAATACACAAACATATATTGAATTCTACAAATGGTAGACATGCAAGGAGCTAATTAATCTAGCATTAGACATTGCATCCATATGAGCATAAAAGGGGCAGAGAGAGGGGAAAAGCTTATTAGTGGAAAGTAACATACCGCTTCGTTCTGGTTTTGGAAGGAACTTCCAGGCCTCCATTGCATGCTGGAGACCATAGAAGGAGAAAATGCTCTGCCAGGAATAGCAGCAGCCTCACCAGCATTACCAGAATCAACTGGAATACTTCCATCACTAGCCTTGGCAGCTTGAGGCAAGATCAATCTGTTACTTAGAGGGGAAACAAGAGGCTGCACTACGCTACTACTCCCAATTCTCTCATCAGCTCCCAATATATTTCTCTTTGTCACATCAGAAACCGAAGGAGCTGCACTAAGGGTACTATTACTAGGAGCTACATTGCTAGAACTAAGAGGGTTACTAGATGGACTCTGTGCAGAGAGGCCACCTCTACCAACGCCCCTCACAAGCCCACCATCAGAAAGAGATGGCGATGGTCTACGGCCCGGGAAGCTTGCTAATTCTTCTTCCTTCACAGAAGCAGACAGACTTACAGGAGATGAAGAATTAGAAGCTCCTGCATTCTCTGTGACACCACGAACAGCAATTGAACCTGGAACGGCTGAAACACTTGGCGGACCAGGCAAATTGTGAGATGAAACACTAACAGAGAGAGGACTTGCATGACCCCCAACTGGTGTTGATGCAGGAGAAGAAGCAAGTGCACTACTTTTAGGAGGTGGAGTCCTAGGAATATTATCAACATTACTGTCCTGGGAAACTGTATCTTCAACTGGCTCTTGTACAGAAGTACTCTGCTGAGTAGTGGAAGTAGCTGCGGCCTGAACAAAAAATAAAAAATAAAAATTAACCCTTAGTACAGCAACATCAATTGAGATAAAGCATCTTACAGAAAGAAAGCAGAGGTCATCAACATATCTCCAAGTTCTAAAAGATCCTACTGAGGAAACCAGAAGGCAAAGAGACTAGGGTTTAGGGTTCAATTTAAACTTCCTACAAACCAAAGATAACTTAAATTGATTACCAAATTTGATATAAAATCTACTAAAAACGAATGAAAATAAATAAATTAACAATTAGATAAATCTTTCATGTTTAGTGTTATATATCAGCAAGCAAAATGACACTTTATATTAGAAGTGAACCTAATTCCATTAACGATCACCTTAAGTACATGCTAGTCAATCAACTGCACAGTAATTTTTATAGGCAAACACAAGTCCATCTTTGATCAACAACAGATGACCGTGCTCCACCAACTATTTACCCCATCCTCTAAGATAAGGATGACACCATGTGATAAAGGTAGCAAAATGTCTACCACAAACACATCTCAACAGCATTCTGCACCATTACACAATTTAAGAATGCAATTTTTTTTTTAAAATACAAAATTAAATATGTGAATTTCAGCTTCTTCAACAGAACCCATACAGCTTCAACTCCTCAACACCCTACTCATTACAATAACATTGACTCAAGATTCTGGGGACGTACAGGCATTGGAGTTGCGGATACTGCCAAAGAAGTCTTCAAGCCAAGCACCGGTGCACCCTGGCCCCCAAAAAAAAGAAAAATTAAACTGGGTTTTTACGTGCTCATTAATCCTTCGATCTTAGTATATTAAGAAATCAATGACACCTGATGCCAGGAAAAAAATCATGCAATCCAGATCACAAAAGCAACAAAATTCATAAGCAAACAATTGATTTGTAAAGTTAAAGAAACAACTGGGAATAGGCTTAAATTAGTCAACCACAAGTCGCAACTAAGAACTCAGTTAACAGAGGATGAGTCAACTTGGCATCTGAACTTAACTACTAATGAGAACCTCTATTAGCGTGGAATATAGAAGCCATCTAGTTTCCAGTTTTCTTACACGTCAGGAAAACTTGTATAAAATGAATGACAACACTGAAGTGTAGAAACTATGGTTATCTGAGTGGAGCACAAGATCCAAAATTAACTTTCCACAAACCACCAAACAGAAATCTCTGCTGGCATTGCAGAGTTTTGCGATTAAATTCGAGTAATTTGACTTTGCGCTGTACTTAATAAAACAACATGAGCAAACTCTTATACATGATGCCCATAAAAAAAGGCAGTTGGTCAACAATTTCCTGTTTCCACATATCCATTTCAACTGACAAAAGACCTTTCTGAAAAAACTTATAATAAAAAAAACTACAAACTCCAACTGAACATAAGAACCTTAAATAAAAACTGCATAAAGAAAAATTACCTTGACAAGACCAGGAGGGACGATAGTAACCAGATCTTCAAGGGACTCCACTTTGTCCAATGGTAAGGTGTTGTAAAGCTCATCAACTTCACTAAATTCATCAAAATCCTCCTAAAAATAACATTTAAAAAAAAGTCTGATATAGGTAATGCGAAGTACATACATAAGCATGGTGGAGAATGCCATATATGGGTTTTTAAAGAGATGCTGAAGAAACAAAGGTAAAATGTAAAGCACCACAAACCTGATTGCGTTCAACATAGTCTTCCAAGAAGTCTTTGACATCATTGACCTGCTCAGGACTCAGTTCATCATTATCCAATAGCCTCAGGATCAGTTCTAACTTCATTATGTGAGCCTTATGCCGAGTAATAGATGTCTCTAGATGGGTCTGCCAGAACAAAGAAACAATGTCAAAGTATGCTGAAAACCCCAACATTTTCTATTGGTGTGTTTTTTTTTTTCTCCTACCAGTCTGGGTGGTCTGCCCTTCCCTTTCCTGAAAGATAGGCCTTCAATCTCAGCTTCAAAGCTGTCAATCTGAGATTCCAACTCCCCAACCTTCTCAACACAATTGAACACAAAAGTATTAACTGAATGATAATTTACAATTTCAACTTTTAAATTTGACTGCATAAAATGTGATTGCAAGACCATTATTTACAAGTTATAATGAAACAACATACAATTGGGAGTTAAACAATAATTGAACCAAAATAGAACAACATTACAATAAGCTCAATTAGTGGCACCAGGCACCAATTTCAACCATAGGCCTATTAAAGAACTCTACTTTTAAAACACCACAACACATGGAAGAAACACAACCATTCAACAGTATTACGACATAATTAAACATATAACAGACACAAGCCAAACATGAAGCAGGGATGATTAAACTACAAATGCAGCAGACACGTTTTAAAACATATTGCTTTCCCTACTCATCCGCTTTCTAAGGTACATAAATCGGTAAAAATAGACCTTAAGCAAAAACGTTTCACATACCACATTGTTTATCCAATCCCTTGTCTCAGACTTGGCCTTCTCCCTCGGATCCTATCATTAAGAAGAATGACGATTAGATAACAACTACTAAATAATTTCTCATAAGGATAAAAGGGCTACACTGTATAAGCTATAACAAGTACAATAATGATGATGATTATTATTATTATTACTATTCCTATCATCATTATATCTATTATGATGATTACTAGTATTACACTAAAATTACAAGAAATCAGAGTATGCACCGCTCATTATAAACAAGAAGCATGAAGAATAACTAAAATTACATTCCAGAAAACAAGATCAACAAATGCAATGAGGAAATAAGCATTGCCACAATGACATGATCAACCAAAAAAAAAAAAAGGAATCGATTAAAAATGAGGTGGGAAGAGAAGCAAATGCAAGGGAGTGGCAATTACGGTTTTAGGTTGTTGGCCCAAGCCTTCTTTAGAAAATGCTTTTGTTTTGGTCTCCTTTTCACAAATCTTAAACCTTTCCATTTCACGCTCGATAAGCTTGCGAGCATCCACCAGAGCCTGCTCATAAGAGGCACTGACCTACGTCAACATGTATCAAAATGAATTAATTGTCATGTCCAAAATGATCAAGTACAAGGTAGAAAAGAATTCATAATTGCATATTGAACATAGTTCACACAACTAGAAAGAGAAAGACCTTCTTATCCTTGATTTCACTGGATTGAATCCAAGTCTTGATTTGGTCCCTGTACCTCTGGAGCTTCTTAATCTCCTTCTTTAGGTCCGCCTCAAACTTTTCCTTCTGGTTCGCATTGTCCGTATCATAAACCTAATCACATTGCACAGAACCCATAAGTCATTTATCAGCTCTGGTTTGCGTTGTCTAAGCAAAAAAACGAGGCACAAACCTTGTTCCATATGCTATCGAAGACATCCACGCCTTCTTGGACCTTCTTGAGAACGCGGTCGATCTCGCCCTGAAGTTTCCGACTCGCCCCCATCCTTTAATTCCCCAATAGAATCGAATCGAATCGAATCGAAAAAATTTAATTGCAATACCGTAGGGTTAGGGTTTTGATTGCTTGCGTGCTCGCTGCGCTCAAACAAGAACAGCAGAATCAATCTATCTATTTTCTTTCTTTTCTTTTTCTTCGGTCACAAAGCATATCGAGTCATTTTTACTTTTTGTTGTTGTTGAATTGAGTCATTTTTACTTGCAGCGTAAAGTTAAACCGTATTTTCCAACCAAAAGAACCGTATTTAAAAAATAAAAATAATAAAAACTGTACTTATTTATTTATGCCATTTTTGTTTGGGCCTGAGCCTGACTTGTTCATGTGCGGCTCTTTGCCTCATCTGAATCGGGCCTCTAATTTTGGGCTGGGCAACGAAGGAAAACCGGGAAAAAAACGACACCGTATAAGTAATGGAATGCTTACTCTCGTCACAGTCGGTAATTTCAGACTGACGGATTGCTGAAACTGAAGGTAGCTCCTCTTAACAGATAAGAGGCTATTAGAGAGAGAGAGAGAGAGGATGAGAGGGTGTTTTCCTGCGCCGGCGGTTATCTCCGGTGCAGCGAGCTCTACAATGACTCAAATTGTTTTAGGGGGCAGAAGAAAGAAAGATCCTTTTGAATTGCCAGTCTGCTCCTCAACCTCAACTTGCTTTGCCTTGTTAATCCATAAGGAGCATAACCAGCAAAGCCAAATTCAAAGACAAAGACAAAGACGAAGAGAATGCGTTTGGCTTTTAGAAAGAAGCAAATGGAAAGGTGGACGTAGTGTGGGAGTTGCTTTACAAGTACAACAGCAACAATGCACCTACGAAAGCAGAGAGGACAAGGAGTGGGTGGTCGTCAATTTTTACCATTTTGTGTTCATCAAAGACGCAGAGGCAGAGGTGGCCAAGCATCTCTCTTTCTTAGAGGGTCGTGACATACGTGGGCGTATTTATGTGAATCAACAAGGGATAAATGCACAGGTATGTATTTTGGTCTTGGTATAAATAAACTATAATGATATTGCTTTGGTTTCCTTTTGTAGTCAATCGTATCGTTTGTATGAATTCTTATGTGCAGTACAGTGGACCGTTAAGAGATGCGCTTGCATATGTTGAATGGTTAAGAGGGGATGAGAGATTTTCCGACATTCTTGTACAGATTTCTGCAGCACTGAATGGGCATGCCTTTCCAAAACTCAAGTTGCGCTATAAGCCTTCACTGGTTCAGGCAAGCTCCAATCGCTTTCTCTTCTTCTTCTTATTTTTCTTCTACACCTTGTGCTTTTAAATCCTTTCCGTTCGCTTTTAAACTTTTTCTTTTTTTCCTGCTTGACTTTTGAATTAATTGCAATTTATGTGAGTGAGCTAATGTCTACATCTATTTTCTTTTCACCCCCCACGTCCAGTTAGAAGGAGGTATTTCGCATCTTCCTTTGCTGGACCCTTCAATGCGAGCAACACCTCTTACGCCATCCGAATGGCGGAAAAGATTGGAAGCAGTCAATACAACTAGTGAAGCATCAAATAAGGATCTTAAAACGAACCAAATTTTATTGGATGTGAGAAACGGTATTTACTTCCCAGCCTTTTCATTTAAATGATTTTTCCTCATATTCTTTAATCTGGAAATTCTTTTCAATTTTGTATTCATGATGGATGGAACAATGCTGTGAATCGTATACATTTCTGCTTAACTGTACATTTGAATGGTTCTTGATAGCTAACTTTGTTTAACATTGGTAGTTTATATAGCACTTCTTATGTTGTTTGACATGTTGCCCTTGATCATGTTTCTGATGTATGTTTAACTGTGCGTGCAATTCCTGTTATTTCCGTAGCCTCTATATAATTCACAGCAATCATATTCATAATTTCAGCCATAGGAAGTTTGAAGATTTTGTCGCTGTTTGTTATCAGGTTATGAGTGGGATATTGGTCATTTTAATGGGGCTCGACGACCCGATGTGGACTGCTTTAGGAGCACTTCTTTTGGGTTATTCCAACCAGAGGTTTGGCCTTATACACTATATTACCAATTGGTGTATTTGGAACTGTAACTTTTGCTATGTGACTTTTAGTTCAATAACATGCTACATGCGGAGACATTCTGTTTGTAGCCAAATTGTGATGGTTGGAGTAGTGTTGTTTTAGCCAAAAAACTGTGTAGAAGCATAACTAATAGAGAAAGATCAAGGACTTATTGCTGGCTGAATTGACAGCCAAAAGGTGTAAATGGTTTGACATAAAGTTCCGATGCGCCTCCATCTTAGTCTTAGTATGTCTTTCTCCCATCATTTGATGAAGGTCTTTTCCTTGTTATGGGGATTCTAAGATCAGGCAGAATTACAGGTATAAAATTTGTAGCCATCTTGTCATTTTCTTACTTCCTCTGCTGTACATAAATATGTCAACATGAATGTTGCAGCTTCAACTTTTTTATATTTATTTATCAGTCCACAGGAATATGAACATTTAGGCATTATTATGTTATGAAAGACACACGAAACTTCAATTTCTGGTGATGGATGTGAACATACTACTTTCTGTCTCTGTTTCAGGTCATTGCTGCAGATCCGTTAGAAAATGTTGATAAAGAAAAAACGGATATATTGATGTATTGCACTGGAGGTATCCGTTGTGATGTATATTCTACAATTTTAAGGTAACACAACAATTTTTCTACCACCTGTTTTCCTTTACGTGGACCAACCAGGTTAAATTGTACTTGTTTCCGATGCACAATTGAAAAAGTTGTGTGTGTGTGTGTGTGTTTTCATTTCTTACTGCCAGTGAATATCACCTGCACTACAACAGCTAGTGAATATCATTCAATCTTTGTATTAGTGTGATCAATTTGAAGGCCTGCGTATTGGTCTAGTCATGGTTGCTACTTTTCCCATCTGGTACTTTTCCGATACAAGCACTCACCACAGATTTGCTTTGTTAAAGAGTCACCCATTCAACTGCACTGCATGATTAATGAAAAAATTTGTGAGGGAAAGATAATGTTGCAATGTTGGAAGTAGCTCTTTTTAATTTTTCTTATTTTGGCCATTTATAGGTCTAATTTAATTTCATGTGGCAGACAACAGGGCTTTCAAAACTTATACACCTTAAGGGGAGGTGTTTCTCATTATCTGGAGAACGAAGGTCCTGTCCAATGGGTTGGGAATTTGTTTGTATTTGACTCTCGTCTCTCTCTCCCACCGCCTGCCTACAAGCCTGAAGCCATAACTAAACCAAACAGGCATGAAGTTTCCGAGAACAATACATTTGCTCAATGCTATATATGCAGTTTACAAGTCTGTGAGTTAAGACATAGAAACTGTGCAAATCTTGACTGCAACCTGCTCTATCTGTAAGTTCCTTTTGCCAGCTATTCTTTCTCCCAACATTTGGAAAGCCAATTTCTGTCCAGAGAAGCCGTTTGGGCTTGGGTGTTGGAGTCTGTCTGTCTACTACTACTAGTTGAAGACTGAATGCTTACTTACATAAGCACGTTTCTGTTTCAGATGCTGTATGAACTGTGTGAAGGATTTAAGAGGATGCTGCTGTTTGGAGTGCACAGGTGCTCCTCGACTTAGACCTGTTCTTCCTGGGTTCCAGAGATATAAAAAGTGGCACACATATCGAGATACAATCTCGCAAAGCAAGTTGACAACTTGATCACTCTCAAATCCCTTGAGGCGGAAACTACATATTCATCATCATCACTTATCCAAACCAGTGCATCTTGTTTGTGCTTCCGTTGACTTGCTGCAAATTGCAATGCAAGGTGGAGCTGTTCCTTGAATTTCCCTCTATTTTCTTTTCTAGGCTAGCAAATTGCAATATTCAGCTTGCAGCCTTCTCTCTCAATCTCCGCAATCTACATCAGCCTATTATAGGAAAAGACAAGCAGATGCCAAACGAAACGAGACCAGGACCTGAATTATCTAGGCAGAAGAAAAATTCAATGCTCCTGGTGCTTGCTTGTATTGTATACCATTTGTGTTCTTTTTTATGTAATAATGTTCTCTAAATCTTGAAGGGAACTGGCATATTCAAATACTGTAATGCCAACAGTAAAGTGTGACAATATCTCATAACTGACACACACAAAATTCTGTCCAGGTACCCACGATGTGCCAGCTCGATGCTAATGTCCAACTGTTTTCATGCCAGGACTTGCATCATTTGCGATATTTTTCTTTGGCTCCTTTGTCAATTGTATTTTTAAAAGTTGAATATAGTAATATTAAGAGGAGTAGGTGCATGCAATGCCTACTCTCTAGTCTCTACAGCGATTTTCATTTTATAAACAATAAGAAAAAACGAAAACAAATCTCTATGGAGAACGATCGATTCTGAATTCAGAATTCATATGCTTTCGATCATCAACCAACTAAACTAATGGCTGCAGACTTCGCATTCATGCGTAGACTAGATCAAGAGCCAAAATTTAACAGCTTGTTAGACTAAGTGGCCGTGCGAGTACAAAATTATAAATGGATCCATTCATGCCTAACTAATATGACAAGGTATGGTAAAAACAAACAAGAAGATTCAGAGCAACCACACGATGCAGCGACGCCCGCTAATAGAACATATTCAAGGGTACAGTAAGCATGGAGCAATCTCTGAATTAAAAGTACAGAATTGAGTACGTTTAGTCAATTATGCAATGGCAGTCTCTAAATAAGAATTCCTGCAAACTCAGCAACTCCACCATGCCGTTCCTGCCATCAATTAAATCAAAACCATGTTAGGAGACAAATGAGCAGCTTACTGTACTCATGCATGAGCACATACTTGTTGAAGGCAACAAAGAGGAGGGTATGAGACAATTTAGTAACTTGCAACAAAAACAATAAGGAACAAGAGGCAACATTATATTGATGTAGGAACATGTCAGGTAACATTAAGAACTTTTCAACAACCCTACCAAAACAAGTTTTAACTTTTAACTAGGTTCGGCTGATACTAACTAGATGCTGCAAATTTCTACGAACTTGTACAAATTAGAAAAAAGTTGTAATGGGAATGGGTGTAAAGCAGGATGAGGTGCATGATTGATAGTGATAATAGCCCTCATAAGAAATTAAGGGTCAGTTGGTGAGACCTCTAAGCAGAAGATAGGCGGCTGAGCACATGAGCAAATATATCATGATTATTCTATTGGTACAACAAAAGATAAGAAACATGTAACAATTCAGGAACATTAAAGAGAAAAATGGTTATTTGAAGAAGTGACCAACTTACAGAGGTGAGAAGGAGGGCTATAGAATCTTCATAAGGAAATGTGGATCATTTGTTATGGTAATAAACAATAAGCGGTGGTATACAAAGGGGACAGCGTTCCAAACAAAAGAAGCATTGATCATTCAATTCAAATTCAAAGAAACCAGTAGCAGCTTAGAATAAATGACAACAAAAAGAAACAAATTTCAAACAAGTATAACACACAATGAAGCATAATTTCAATAAAACATTAAGAAATACTGAAAGCACATCCCTACCCTAATAATAAATAATTATAAATATAAAGAGGAAATACTATTGAACGAGTAAAAGAAGAAGATGGGGACGGACCTGGGAATTGGGGAAGAAGAAGAAGAATAGGAAGCCGATATGTGTGAAATTGATATCTATTTACAGTAGCGGTCGGCTTTCTTCTTGACACGGTCGTCAAGAGCGTCCTCGATGGACTTGTGTGCGACAGATTTGGGATCGTAACCGAACTTCTTGGCCTCGACGGGAAAGAGTTGATCGTACTTCATGCGCTTCGCCGCGTCAATGGTGTAAGTCTCAGGTCCTCCGGCTGCTGCTTCTGCGCCTGCGTCCTCAGGCACTACATCAAGGTCGGTGGGCCCAGTAGGGTTAGGGCCATCGTCGTTAGGATTAAGCTGCTGCTGCTTCTTCTTCTTCTTCTTGTTCTTCTTCTTGTCGATGGCTTTGCTGCGAGTGGCCACACTTCCATCTTTGAAGGTCAGCCTGCCTGCTTTCACTCTCTCGAACGGATCTGACATCCCTTCCTTTGTAATCTTTGATTTGCCCTCTTCTTCTTCTGAGTTATTTATGAGTCACTATCCTCCCTCACTCACTCCCTGTTTCCAATTTTCCTTTTCCTCTTTCTCTCTCAAGTTTCTTGGCTGGTTTGATGCCCAAATCCCTAAATCCCAAATCCCTTCAAGTCAAGGGTTCTACCACGTGCATGTCACATTTATTTAAGGCCCAAATAAATACAACCCAGTGGAATAGGCCAACCCAACCACTGGATGGACTAATTCTTTTAGTTTAATTTAGGGAAAAATGCCCGGATGGATGGATGGACCTGAACCTAATTTCTTTTCAATTAATTTTAGATCTATATGTACATTAATAAGATAGAGAAATGATATACAAATTTGATATATAAATGTGGTATGCTTAGTATTTTTCTATATCCATAGCTAAAAAAGAAGCGAATCATTTCGGACATAGGATTATATTTCCTTTTGTTCATGTGCGTGTGGTGTGGATATCTGTCTTCATGCATGCTCATATTGTGATTTAAAATACTAATATTGTCTTCCTTAAATAAATAAAAACTAATATTGTCTAAAACAACTGGAATAAATCCTTATATATTCGTTTGTTTTCATTGTTTTCCGCGAAACAAAATAAAATAAACATACAAACAAAAAAGTGGTAAAATGACGTTATTGATTGATGAGCAAGGTGGCAATATGGCATATGACAATCCTTTTCTTCTACCTGAAATATGACAATATGAATTACAAAACGTAAGTTGATCCATTTGGTTACCAAAGAATATGAAATTATTGTTTTAGTTGGAACGTTATAAATAATGAAACATTGTAAAAGTGTTTTCGGAGACATCACATGATTCTTTCTTGTATACAAGTTAGATGTATTCGAGGCAATTCAGTTATATATATATATATTTATTTGTACACAAGACTTACCTGTAAATTATATGTTACAAAGCCCTACACGACACGTCGTAAGAATTTTGTCAATATTCCCTTCTCTTGTCACGAGTGCTTTCCAAGGCGTTGGAAGGAAGTACTTGGAAATCAAATAAAAAGCCAAACAGTAAAAGGGATCAAACCGTCTAGTTCTAGATTCTAGAACAAACTGCCAAAAAGTAAATAAAAAGAAAGGAAAAACAAACCGCATGGTTCTAGAAGAAAATGCTTAAAAAATGAATTATTTTGCTTTCAATTTCGTCACATGGCGTGGGGCCCATGAGATTGTGGGGCCCACCCACTACATGAGGACTGACTCAAATGTAAAAGTCTCAAAAATATATTAAAACAAAAATTAATTAGGAATACCTGCAATTTCGTGGAACGGTCCATGAAGTCTGTGCCGTGGTGGTGTCGTTGGGAGGCAATGACATGAACTTTCTCCAAACTTGAAGCAAAATTCTAAGATCGTTGACTTTGTTATCGAGACCAACACAGCAATTCGCATGCATCGTACAAACTTTGTTAAAATCCTTACTGGGCTGACAGAAGCCACCGAAGTATCGGGTGTCCAAGAACCTCATTTTCAATCCATAATCGGAAATCAAGCGATCGGATTTGATCTTGTTTAGTACGTCCTGGTCATGCATCTTTGGATACGCCTTTCTGGAGAAGTACCAAAACTTATAGAACCAAATTGTGCGCTTATTGGACTTGACATAGGTGAATCCTCCGTTGGGCAAATTCCTTATGCTGTAAGAATCACCCTTGAAGAAATCACATGCGATTTGAAAATCCGCATCCGGATAGAATCGTGGGAAGGGATTCCGGAGCCACATTATATCAGTGTCCTGTGCATTGGATGATTGCAAAATTAAGGACAAAATTCAATTTGAATCAGAAAAACACAAAATGGGGACATAGCTACCATTCCTCAAAGGATGTTAGAACAAAAAAAAGGTTCTCACCGTAAAGACAAAGTTGTAGCCTCTCTCGAGAAGTTTGGACATAAATTGGATCCGTCTCCACATCATTTGCAAGTAGTCGGAAGACATAAAAGATGCCTCGCTGGTGAAGTTGGCACCTTGAGTGTAGAGCTCGTAACAGTGAGGGTGTAAGGCTAAGCAACGAGCATATGCTTTCTGGTCCAAGCAGATCACTACCAGATGGTTGAGCAGCCATTTGGTGTTGCTTCCGATGTGAAAGCTCTCCAGAAACAGATCAAATATGGAATTGGGTTCAGCCCAAGCATCGTTTAATGTAGTTACCAGAATGGTTCTGTCCTTCATCGATGCATTTTTCAGAACCGCATCCAACAGATGTTCGTTGCCCTGCAATTGCAATTTGCATCATCGAGTCAAGATCAAACCCGCAGTGGAAAAGGATTGGATTTAATCATTTAACCAACCAACCACCTTGTAGTGTTGGTAGTGGAAGGAATTGCATAAGATAAGATGGGCCCAGGCTGGGTAGGCCCCATGCCCAAGGGGAGTAAAGGCCGCCGCAGTGGACAGCCGGGCATACATGTGGAAAAGCATTATGTCTTTTTGAGTGAAATTCATTGGTTGAAGTTGAATTGAAAGAGCTAGCATCCACACACACACACAAAAAAAGACAGAGGAAACAAACAACGATATAATCATATACACTAAGAAGAGAAAACAGAAAAGTAAAGAATCCAAATGAAGCAAGCATTGATTGAATAAGAAAGGTGGGATGGCATGGAAGATCCAATGAAGATATTAGAATTTACAAAGGCTGGTTTAGTTTGGAATGAAATTACAGCAGCTTTGACCGGAAAAAGAATCCTCCAGTGTGCGACTAGTATTTGATTGTCAATTTGTCATGCTCATCTGTGTATAATAATAATATTATGAATCTTCATCACACAACACAAGAAGTAAAAGTAAAAGTAAAAGTAAAAGTAAAAGTAGAGCAGAGCAGAGCATGCCGGCGTTCGGATTGGGATTATGACTCCCCCAAAAGAAAAATAAAAAAGAATTGGAATCAGGACATGATCCAGAGGAGTTTGAATATTGGAATTTGATAAAGAAGTTGACTTGCCTGAGAATATGTGGTTCCGGTGTAGTCATATAAGGATATGGGGAGAAATCTTGAAGGAAAGACAGAATTGTAGAAAATAAAGCAAGCCACAGTCATCCCCACAAACAGCAGTGTCATCCGTACAATATTCATCTTCTTCTTCGTCACCAATCCACTCCCACTCCCAATCCCGCCGCTGGATATTATTGGTTTCATATTCTGATCAATACTACTAGTTATATTATTGATAATAGTATTGGCCTTGCCGTTGCCGTCAACTTCAGGGTCATGGAAGACTCCTCCTCCTCCTCCTTCGCCGCCTACCGGTGACTTATTCATTCTTACTTACTTGTGGTCGATGTCTCGTCTAGGATTATGATTTATGAACTGGAATCTGGAATCTGGATTGGCTAGCCTTCCTCCCTCCTTGTTTTTGCTAATTATGCATCCTTTATGTGTTTAAGTCAACTACTCGTTGCCTGGCTTGAATCGCTCGCCTTCTCTGCCGGGCTGCCTGCCTTGCGCTATAATATTACTTCATTTTTTTAAACCTAAAAACCTCTCTCATAAAATATAATAAAAAACAATCTACATATAAAATACCCCCGACCCTCCTTTTTTTTAAAAAAAAATATATAAATGGAAAAACGAAGCGAGCAACCGTAGAGGGAGGGTACTAGGTAAGGTAACTACTAACTCGGGGAGTGCATTTACCAATATTTCATAAAATTTATATCATTATAATAATCTGAACCTTTAAAACGTGACACATCATCAAGCATTTTTTTCCTTTTCTAAACAGACTTTAAGTTTTATTTGTGAGTTTATGCATGATGAAAAAAAAGAAAAAATCTATTTTTTACTTGGTTGGGTTTGAAGATTAATACAACCACGGTTTTCCACCCATATAGGGAGAGGTCATCAATCAAGCAGGAAGAAAGAAGAAGATGAACGAAACGCTCTAAGTGGACCAGACGCCAATGCGGAAGCAAAAAAAATTCCAAACTAACAGAAATAGTTAACATCTGTTTAGAGAAAAATAAAATAAAATTGATGATGTGTCATATTCTAAAGGGTTAAATTATTATAATAATCTAAATTTAATGAAATGTGAGTGAATGCATAATCGATAAATACAGATAATAGAAATCCCATATATAATTATAATATTTTAACTTGAATTGAAATATAAACATAACCACTTAATCATTGCACATAGCGGACAGACAAAAAGAAGGCAGCAGGGGGCCTCCCCCCCTATCTAACAAGTCTCTAGGAATTAATACATGTCATGTCCTCTTCTGTTCTGTCCACTAACTAAATGTAAAATCTTTCACAGACACCAATCAAAAAGCTTTATTCAACATTAAAAAAGAAAGAAAAAGAATTTGGAGTTGTAAAAGTTTCTAGAGGAAGAATTTTCCTGAATTGATTTGAGAGTTTTGGCGAAGTCAACAGATGGCTGCCTGAAAGTCTAATAGATAGATCAAAGACCGCGCCTTCGTGTTTGGCATTTTTGTAAGACTTTGGAAAAATCTGAAGAAAAGAGAAATTTTTTAAAAGAAGCACGTAAATTTACTTTTTAGTAGTAGTAGTATTAGTATGGGCCCTTTTATTTAACCCTTACCTAGGCTACCTCTATTATATTATATTAATACGATTCAGAAGAGGAGAGAAGATGTTGACAATTTACAAAGATATTTCGACGGAGGGAGAGGACTTTTCAAGCTGTTTTCTTTTGTGTCAATGAAATTCAGCTACAAGAACTACAGTCGAGTGTATTTGATTTTGATGACGATGAGGATGAGGAAGGCAAAAGTCTAGGTTTGGGGAATTTGCGTATTTGATTTTGATTTTGATCTGAATATGAATCAATCATTGTATTGTATTTGCCAAATATACTCCAGTCGAGTGTATTATTATAATTCAAAGATTCCCAATTATATTCCATCCACAAGCTTATTGTCTTTATCTCGTGGAGTCGTGGGTGGCTCTCATTCATTTCCTACATTATTACGATACCAAAGGGACCATTAACTAATTAATCACATACATCAATTAAACTTTTATAAGAGTCGCCAGACGAAAATTAATAATAATACCGTCTCATAAATTCAAGCTTTATTCCCAATCAAATTTCCTTCTTTTTTTTTCCTCTAACAAATCATCCCATATCTACAAAGATAATTTGTCCAAATGTATTAACAAATATCTTCGTAAATATTTATAATATCTTTACTTTTCCAAATTAGTGTATATCAAATCCCACTAATATTGGATTATCCATTCAAAGCCTTAATAATAGGATTGATAGAAGGCTATACATGTATGTATGTATTGTACTATTTGACGTTTGGAACACAACAAAACATTCAACCATTTACTCTTCAACTTGAGAGGGAGTATTAAGAAATATCTTTGTAAATATTTGTAAAACTTTACTTGCCTAAATTAGTATAGGTCAAATCCCACTAATATTGGATCACGGCTTCAAAGCCTAAATAGTAAGAGTGATAGAAGACTATACCTGTATATATATACTGTATTATTTGACGTTTGGAATACAACAAAACACTCAACCATTTACTTTCTTGAGAAAATTATGGCTAGCCAAATTCCTAGTTGATTGATTGATAAACTGTGGGATACCTTTCATATTAAAATGTTATGTTTCTTTATTCTAAGTACTTTGTACAAATGGAATGGCTTGTATTTGAAGAGCAAGTGGGCAAATGCATGTGCAGTATTGACAATGGCATGGTCGTCGTTACTTCATTTTTACGTCCAAAAAGTAATTCAAAACCAAAGTGGTCCACCGAGGGTTTGCACTAAATATGTGCAAATTTATCAAATTCAATTCATTAATATATTTATAACTACATAACTTTCTAACTTGTTAAAAAATCAAAACACAAACAAACAAACAAACGAGGATTCAGTTTAGTTTCTAGTTTTTAGTTTTTTATTTTATTTCATAAGATGTTGGATTTATATGATTCTTATATTACGGCTTTAGGTCTTTTTGGTGCTCTGCTGGCTGGATCCAGTAGAGTTTGCCTTAAAATGATTCATGGCTGCCACTGCCAGACTGCCTGATACGGTGAGCTGTGATTATGTCTTTCTTTCCCTTGATTGATTGATTGATTGATTGATTGATTGATACAGTGTGACAATTAATGATATGTTTATTGAATTTATTGGAAATTGGAGAATTTACATGACCATTCATTCCTTGTTTTGTTTGTGAGTTGATGATGATCTTACATCAATACACACAACAAAACAAGGTCCATTAGTTGTAGTTGTACATATTCCTGATCTTGTAGTAAACAAGGATGAGAAAACCAATGATCACGCAACAGCAATTCAAGATGCAGCGAGCCGTGGGGCTTCGAGGTTCGCCCAGCTGCTGCTGTTTCTGCTTCTCCTCCAAACCTTCATCCCTCTCCCTGCCATTAAAATATCTATTCTCACTTCAAAACTAACCAAAATTCTCAATGTCATATTATTAAACAGGAAATCAAAGTAGCATAACACAATATTATAAGCTACTAATCTAAATAATTATGAAACCTTGGTGTTGGAGTGATCAGCTGAGGGATTGGTGAGGTTGGTGGTGCAACTGGGGTTGGTTGGCCAGCTGCAGTTATTGCCTTGGCCGTCGGTTGTTCGAAACCATCACTTGGGACACCTACATTCCTTGCCTGCAGTACGAAGCACACACAACTTTTTACTGCCTCATACTATTACTCATAGTAAGTATATGTATAATGTATTATGTATGTATGCATAAATATAGAATACTGCAAAGTCCAAATCCAAGCAGAGTTAGAGTAGTGGACTTACCAAATTCCTAAAGAGGAGACTGTAAAACATATGAATGTATGTTTGATTGGCAAGCTTTTGCTCCTTTCTCAACTGCCTCCAGAATCCATAAGTGGATCCCATGTTCAACACTTTGTTTGCATATATCTTCCATGTATAGCTGCAACCAAAAACAAAAATTATATAACATTCATTCATAAAACTTTATGCATTATTCTAAGTAACTAATTACCATTCGTATATACGCTGCAAACCGGCTGCTGACATCTTGTTCCAATATTCCCCATCCGTCTTGCATTTCTCAAAAAAGTCAGCAATTTTGTTGCTGGATTCATCACCATTGTTTGGATCGATGTGGAAGCCTGATACTCCATCAACAATAATTTCTGCAGGGCCTCCTTGGTTGGTTGCAAATGTGGGTAAGCCACAGTTCATGGCCTCAATCACTGTTAAACCAAAAGCTTCGTACAGTGCTGGCTGCACAAATGCTCCCCTTGTATCTGCAATGCAGCGGTACAGCTCTCCGTTGCGATATCGATCAGTCTGAGCTGCTATCCATCTGAACTGACCAGTCAGTTTGTATTCTTGTACCAAGGCATGTACCTTCTTAATTTCTGCAATTTCTTCTCTGTCTTTGGATTTGGATGGGTCAAAGAATCCTCCTACTATAACAAGATTGACCAAACTCCTCAGCCTCTTGTTCTTCCCGAACCATTCAACTAGTCCTGAGAGGTTCTTCACTGTATCCAGTCTTGCCATTGAGAAGATGATGGGTTTCTTCTTGTCTGCCAAATATCCTCTGTTCCAAGCATTTTTTTTAATTTATAATTTTGTAAGAGTTTGTTGTTAGGCAATTGAAAAGAGTAATGTGGTGGTGTAGTAAAACAACTGTGTGTGTGTGTGTGTGTGTGTTGACAGACTCTTCAGTAAATTTTCTCACTTGTAGACAGTGAGTGAGAGAGAGAGGGAGAGAGTTTAATTACATGTGCTCATCGTTTTCAGCCTTATTGTAGAGCAGTTCTTCAATGGCAGGATGAAATTTGGTAAAGCGTCTCTGTTTCTCGGAGCAGGGAAAGTAGACAGATTGGTCAGCCCCAGGGGCCGCAATGTTGAACTTTGGATCAAATACATCAATGCCTGAAACTACTCGATAAAGTCCTGGCATTGTAAATGCTGTATGGCTTTCATACTGTCCAGGCCGGTCCTTGCTGCATACATGAAGAAATAAACACACTGATTATGATTATGAATGGCATCATGGAAGTAGAGCATTTGGCAAGAAAGACTAGTGCTACTAACCCTCCGGCTATTTCTTGAAAGGTGCTCGTTATGACAAAATCAGCTGAATTCATAGAGATTATGTCAGCTGTGAACTGACAAGAGAAGTGGTACTTTGGATCAAACTCCTTCCATTTGGCATCTGAATCTTCGTACTTGGTCTTTTCTAGAGCATGAGCGATTGTTCCCTGCAGGACAGATGTTCAGAACATGTTAATTTCTGATTCAAAGTAAAATTAATCTGTTTTTGAAACAATTATTGAAGGAGGGAGAGGTGGTTGAACTTAGATACCTGAGTTATTCCAAGTTTGCCAGCCGTCAAAGAAGCCACCAAGTTTCCATCACTGTAGTTCCCAATTATGAGGTCTGGTTTGCATTCCATGCGTTCTAAGATCTTTGCAGTTGCATCCTAATTAACAATGAGAACAAAAAGGAAAAAAAAAAAAAATTTAATTAAGTTGTACAAGTTGGTCCAAAAATAAATTATACATGTATGTATGTTTAATGTATGTATTTATAGGACAGAAGAAATGATACCTGTGCAAATGTCTCAAGATAAGGGTAGATATCAAAACGAGAAAGCCATTGGCGGAGAATGCCTCTGTGTGTCCTGAATGGGACCCTAAGGATGTGGGAGTGCTTAGTGTTGATGATAGCTTCCAACTCCTGGTTGCATTTTGTTCCTCGAGCATCTGGTATGAGTCGTGTCACCTGTGTACAGCGTACGTAAGTATATGATCATGTAGGTACAAGTAAAAATGAATTAGAATTGCAAGTTGCAAGACAACAAGGATCATCAGTTGTTTGTTTATAACAGTACGGTAGCTCACCACAAGAATCTGTGGCTTGACAGCAAGGCCTTGCTGCTTTATTCTGAGGAGCAACTCTTCCTCTAAGGCTCTGACTTGATCAAGAATATAAACCACCTGGCCGCCAGTGTCGGGCAATCCAAGAACGTCAGACTGACCGAAGTAGCCGTGAGGAGAGAAGATGACGATGTTGAATGTGTTAGGAAGTCTGCTAAAGAAACACTCCAACTTGGCTGAGTCTGGTGCTTGGAGTACTTCTGAGAGCATCTTCATTGTCTCTCCAACTCTTTCTGCTGTATCCCCCCATCCTTTCTCAAAACCCAACTCCTTTAACCTGATCATCAACAAAACTATTAATACATATATATATATATATATATATACGTACAAGTGAGTCCTAAATCCTAAAATTTATTAAATAATTAAGGTAAGAGCGAGAGAGACCTGTGCTCAAAATTCGGAAATGGTGTGTCTTTTGGGAGTGTAGACACAACTACTTCTGCTTGGATCAAGGCTGTTTGAAGTTTTGCAACCGTATTCAGAGTTTCGTTGGTCATAAGATTCTGGCATGTATACATAGATAATTATAATATGAGAAGAAAATACAGGCCACAAATTGAAGATGGAGTAATTAATATTAAAAATAATTAACATGAAACAATGTAATGAGATCAAGTACCTCTCCACGATAATGAAGTTGTAACAAGTAGTCAAGCAAGGGTTTGGCATAATCGGATGAGTTGGCAGTAGCCAGCCTTGAGGAGATTAACTTTAAGATAAAGTTGAGACCATTCCCGATTGAAGAAGGAAGCTTCATGCGAGGAGTGGCGAAGTCAATGCCTCCAAAATCTATTTCCAGAGCATTTTCATCATTGGCCCTGTGGAGTGCAGTGCAAAGCAATGCATGCAAGTAAGCTTAACTCAATATAGGTATAGCTGCAGCTTGCAAAATATATTGCGCATACAAATACAAATACAAATACAAATACAAATACTATACGTACCAGTTCTCGTCGAATATCATTTCTTTGAACTTCAAGTATTCGGAAGCAGTGATGCCATCCACTGCTAGATCATCAGCATTCACCTTAACAAATTCCCAGAAACCAGGATTCGGTCTTACCGCAAAAGCAACATACGGTGGAACAACAGCCGCCTCCTGCGCCAGTTCATGTTTATTGTAATTAATTCAAATTCAAAATTGCATGCCCGGATTGCTATATATAGCCTATATATGCATCATTGTATGATAATATGTATACCTGAGTGGAGCTGATGACGTAACCAAGTAATCCCTCCAAGACCTTGCTTCTTTCATGCTTGTCTTCTATTGATTTTTCCAACTCCTCCATTACATGCTGCATCTTCATTAACCTTTTCCCCATTGCAACAAACCTTTTTGTTCCCATATACATAAATTGAACAAGAAGATCAGCATCAAATTTCGCTAACACACACACACACACATATGTAATATTATGTATAATACATATTATACATTCTCGATCAAATTAAAATAAAGAACCTGGCAAAACATTTCTTCATGTGGTAGCGGCTCTGTCTCAGTGCATCTGGCATGGTTTCTGCAATCGTATCCGATCGCTTCAAGGCCGGGGTAGAAGCCATTTATGAAATCAACAAGGCTTAAGGCAAGGCAGTAACAGTATTACGAAAAAAGAAAAGAGAGACGAATATTCAGTAAACTAAAACAAAGATAGATATACAACCAATATTCAAGTTGGTTTGATGTTATGAAGTTATAGGGAACTTAATGTATATATATTATATGCATGGCTGGCTGGCTGGCTCGAAGTTGCCACGGGAGGAGAAAGAAAGAACACCCAGACTTTATTCTTTAATGTCATTTGTAGGAAAGAAAGGAATTTTTAAGATTGGTTAGAAGCTAGCAAATCGGATTTTGGCCTTTTTGTGTGTCTCTGCCTGTATCTAATCTTTAAAGTGGAGGGAAAGAATCTCAAGTAATTCGTTGTTGGGCTTTTCCCTAACGTGTGTATTTTGATTCTTTACTTGTTTGTTGTTTCAATCTCCAAGGTTACATACGCGTTGTCTCAAATTGTCTAATCTATGCGAGCGAACGAGCGAGCAACACCACATCAACCTAATATCATTTGATTGAGCCATTCCTTTTTTAAGAAGAAAATAAAAGTATCTATTATCCTACTTCTTTCCTCTATGTTCACCGATGTTCTTATATTTCACGTACAAGTGCAGGATGATGTTTTTAGAGTCAATTGTTTTTCCCTTTAGAATTTTTCTTTGGAATGTCATCTTTGCAATGCTAATCTCTAATTTTAAATGCTCGAATCATGACACCAAGAACAAGAATCCACTTCAATCAAATGTTTAATCATCTGAAAAAACAAGAGCAGAGCAACGCATTCATTTCCAAAGGTTACTTCCTACACCAGATTCAATTTTAAGTCTACCAATTGTTTTTCCTCCCTTTCAATATAACTGAAAGCCACTAGTTGTCCAATTCCATCTCATGAAACATATAACTAAACTAAGCATCCCAAAAACCAGTTGCAATGGGAAATTTCAGATTCTTGACCACGACACCTAAAGAGAGCACCAAGCCTATAACACCCTCTGCAAATTCCAAAACGACATTTACAATGTGTGCATCTACTACATTCTTATGGGACATTGCCAACTTAACTTCTACCAAGGAAGGCCCCTCTAACAGTAGAACATAACCCTTTTGACATTTTCCTTGAGGGCTGGCAAAGGCCTCACAGCAGCATTTGCACCTGGTGCCCGTGTGCTACGTGCACCCATGCCCCCACGTCCAGGAGCACCACTTGTCATCGATCCACTGTCTGATGTCTCTGGTTCCATGTAGAACCGAGCTCGAAACGCAGCAAGATGGGCATAGTACGCGGGAGGAACTGCCAATTAAAGACTAATCAGCACAGTATTCACATAAACATGAACAACAAAATAAATAAAAGCAGTGGATGCATATTGGCTCAAACGTGTATACAATTGTGTGAATCAGCAGTGAGAGCTTACCAATGGAAACCGAACGAGTGCATCTTGCATATCTGCAGGAGTTCAAAAGGTCAACTATTCAGTACTAGATTTAAGGCATAAAAAATACAAAACTACTTGCCAATAATTAAAATGGTTGTTTAGGGCATATGGCATGGGGAAAAATCTGCAAGCTTACGTATAGCAAAGATTATTTGTCAGTGACTGCAGTGCATCAGCTGTAAACTTGTTTTCATCCCACAACACATGGTAATGAGCTGGACGGCTTGTACCCTGTCATAACACATTGGCAACACATTTACAAACATTCTCCTTAAAAAAAACACACACACACACACACACTCAAGAGAAACACAAGGAAGACACGTTACCTGAATTCCTGCATGACTGCACAGGTAGAAGTCAAACTCTGTTGGATGACAGATTTTGGAGTCCACAACCGTACCTGAAGAAACAATAGGGTGAGAGTTCCATAACACAAGCATGAAAACTGAGCTACATGGTTAAAACATTTCATATTTAAAACGATTAATTACCAGGTAAGATATTCCCACTCCTGTCAACTGTATTGCGGTCATGATGGTTGTTGGCAAACAATCTTGTATGATGACGTTTCTGAACCACAACAAAAGTCACAGGAGGCTGATAGTTTGGCTCCAATGAAGCACAAGCCTGAAGAAAAAAAAAATTGACAAGAGGAAAGACAGATTAATACACGATAATAGATAATCAAAGATTAATCTCAACAATATTAGCTTTACCTTACGAATTGCATCAAGTTCATATAGTAGAACTTGGTAGAACTGCCCCTCACTGACACCATCCCTGAAAAAACAAAGGTGTATACATACCATCATTAGACATAGGAGAAGTACATAAGATGCAAACAATGGCAGAAGGAGTTTTAAAAATGCCTGTAAAATATGATGCGCTGTGGCTTCTGCCCTGTTGCTCTACGAAATGAAATAAGCAGTTCCCTGCATTAATAAAAAAAAAAATTAATTCAGTTCTTCAATTCCTAAGAATCCATAGTAAAAAAATAACAAAAGTTTACAGAGAGAGAGAAAGAGAAAGATTGACTTTATCATTCCACCAGATACTGTCCCCCTCGCAGGATCCTGCCAGGTTTTAAAAAGATCTTGGATGAGCTCCTGGCGATGGGCTTGAGCACAAACCAAACCAGCATACTTAGTAATCTCAGGCCAGTCTTGAGAAGCCACAACCTGTGTTATAAAGAAATACATTTGAACAATTAAGGCCCAACTCTAAATGAATTCAAAACAAATATATCTACAAGCTCGTAGATATGTTTGATAACATACAGCTGCAATTGATGGGCTTGAATCCTCCCCTGGATGAGGATGGGTAACATCAGCACCAAAAATTATAGTAGGCCGGTCGCTGACTAAGGGAATACGTCTTGACAGTGCATCAACAAGCACTGTGTTCCTTCCCCCAACCTTTACATTTATCTTCAATGCAACATTTGCCAAATATTGTTTACTCATTCTAAATACATGTTTCGTCAAACAGCACTGGGATACCAGGCCAAGATCTGTCTCACAGATTCGTTTCAAGTCACCTGGATCAGATATCATAACATACATGAGTCAAAAACTTTAGGCCAATAAAAGTCTACAGATTATTCTGAGGAAAAATAATGAGGGAATGGAGTCAATTGATTTCAAACACATACCATAAAGAGAACCATTATTATCTGGCAAAATAACAACAAGCAAGTCAAGCTCCTTGCCCTGGACCCGAAGCTTAGTCATCGCATCATGGTACCGAGTTTTCAAGACCTTCTCCACCTGATCAGGTCGAGCACTGAATGGTGGAAGAACTGGTTCTGGATTAAAAGCCTAAATACAAGCAACATTTCAGCAATCAGGAATTTACAAATATAGAAGCTGTAAAGTATAATTAAAGCCAGCAGAAAAGCATCGTACCATGCCAGAAATGTAACACATTTGGGCAAGTTCAGAACAGAATCCACGGGCCACACTGTCTTGGACAGTCCTTGAGAAATTAATGCAAATCCAATTGTTTACTTTTCCCCCATTAACCATTTTCTGCAACAATAGGAAATGATCTGTAATAATTCAACAAGACATGGGAATTAAAGGAATTAAAAAACTCGATGTATAGATAAGTAAACAGGCCTCTTTGTTCTTTGGTCGAAAAATAGGTCACAACCACAAGGCATTGACCACACAATTAAGCCAATGTAATCAATGGTCTAGAGGGGTGCCATCAGCACTACAGGTGAAACGTATACTGCATACAATAATATAACATTGATGCAGAATATTACCTTATTCATCATGTTCCATTGTCCAACTTGGGGCAAGCAATCCTTTTCCCTTCCAGTATCATGATATTTAAGCTGCAAGACAAAGGTCAATACAGATGTACCATCCACAATACATTTTTGGACAAAAAAACAATAACAGATCTTACCCAGGGTGGAGGAAGAATGCGAGCTTCAACCTGAGCCAGATTCTCACTAATTTTGATTCCAAATTCCTTTGCATAAGGATCTTCATGGTAAGCATTATGACGGACAGTCTGTGATATTTGCATAGACATAAACGTGAGAACTTAAAATATCACCATCAACAGAATTTCGAGATAGAGCATAACATGCCAATAAAATATCAAGTAACACCAGCACTTAAATTATGACACAAGATACAAAGTTAAGGATCACAAGGTGAGAGCATCAAATCAACATTTTGTAGGTGAATTCCGGGAAATTATCAAATACCAAAGCAATAAGTATAGGGCTTATAAATCACAACTTCTTGAAAGAGTAAGCCTAAAGTATTACTTGTGACATATGCAACACCAGAATAAGCCAAGCTCAAAAGAAACTCGATAGCAATAAAATTAAGGGAGACTTTGGAAAAAGCCAAAGGAGAGAGAATTTTTAAAAGAAGCCAAAATGGACAAAATTGCCCTTATTTATTTTTGGATTTCCTAAGGAATCCTTTATATTTGCATGTCTTTGATTTGAAAGTTGAGAGGTTTTTCTGTCTTTTTTGAAAAAGCTTTGGCTTTTTCCAAAAGTGAAAGTTTTTGTGTGGCTAAAACCTAAATTTACTTAAAATTAATTCTTGTATGTCGAGATATAGAGGGAAAGAAGGAGACAGGGAAAGAGGGGAGGAGGAAAGAAAATAGAAGAAGCAAAAGATAACGCACCCGCATGATATCTTGTTCTCTGTCGTGAGGGCGCTGACAGGTCACCTTAAGCAAAGCAGTAATCTGCCTCTCATTCAATCTCTTAGAGTACCTCTGCCCTTCAACAATTTTACAAACCTGAAAGCAATGACTATCTATTAGCATGCATATCCCCAGAGTATTACAGGCTAGTAATTATAGCAACGACTCACCTCCATGGGTAAATAGTTCGGCCGCTGCTGATTTCCAACTTGAAGGCAAGGCCATTGTGTATGTTGAATGACAAAACCATAGGTTTCATAGAAGTACTCGACAACAGATTTCATAGTTCCTCTTTCATCAACGGGAAAACTGACAAGACAAAAACACTATGTCAGGGAAAAAAGTTTCATGCAGCTCAATGTGATCTTAAAAACAACGACATTGAGAACAATACAAGCATATGATAGCCTAAGATACACTCTCGTCATTAAGAAATATAATACGCATTTTCTGCGAATAGGATGCATACATCTATGTGGTATAGCCTAAGATACATGCATCTCAATGTGACCTCAAAAACAACATGACATTAAGAAATATACAAGCATATGATAGCCAAAGATACTAATACTCACGTCAATTCTCTAGTTGCCTGCGACGTTAAACCAGATATACGGTATTTTCTGCGCATATTTCCTCGGTGTGTTACTTCAACCTTGACTCCACGAAGAGCCTTTTTTATCTGTTTACACAAGTAAAATGTAATGTTGATGACATATAATATATAAAATTAATGGGAAATTAAATTGTACATTCATCATGATACATGCACCTTCAACAGAATAAGATTTTAAAAACAATATAGTTTTAAGAACATAAACCTCTTACAAAACTACATGAGAAACCCCAGCCAAAAAGTTTGACACACATGAAAGTTAATTTAACAAACAAAAAGACAACGAAAAATGGAACCAATTAAACATACCAACACAATCATTATCATACTTTGGAGCAAACACTCAGAAGAGAAACAATCAAATTACCAAGACGAAGACAATGAGCAAAACCTAACCTTTACACGATCAGAATCGGAAAGTGGCCTATGTGTAACATCCCGATTCAGTAGCTGAGTTACAAATTCAATAACTGGTAATGGCTCAATAAAGGCAGTAGATGACATATCTGGAGAACAGATAATTTGTGAGCAAAATAGTACACGTCAGAGCAAGGAGTGTGGAATAATTATGCAGAGAAACACATCACTATTACAAAAAAATTCATGAAAGTAGTGCATAAATAATAATACATGTAAAGATAGCATAAAACTAGGTACCAATATTCAGAGACAGCCCCATCTGAGTTGGACGAATACTCTGATAGAAACCGCGCCAACTTTCCAAACCCTCTCCAAGTGACTGTCTTCTGCCCAAATCAGGGGCATAAAATGAACGGCCCACAGGACAGTACCTAAAACCGAACAGGACAAATTAGCTCTCAAACAAATCAAACAAGAATGTGTCATCGTGTCATGAACACAAATAGAAGAAACATCGCTTACCTAGAAGTAGGTAATTCACGTAGAACAATGTCCAGAACCTGAAGCGCCTCCTGAGGTGCATCAGCTTGCCTCCCTTGCAAAAAGAGACCTAAATGGTGCAGGTCAGCGCGTGCAGCAAACTTGATGACCACTCTGAACTCCCTCTCTCTCCTGCATCAAGAAGAAAACCAAGATAAAATAAATGGTAAAGAAGAGTGCACGCATAATAAATATGCAACTAAAATTATGAGCAGCAGTACCTCTGTCCACCTGGTCCATCGTCTTCATCAATGAGAATGATTTTGAACTCCTTTGAAAGAAAAGGAAGTGGTCCAGCAGTATACAGGCTCTTTCGTCCATCATAAGCTGGAAGACGCTTTCCAAGATGGGATTCCCTATACAGTTTCACTAGCTGCTCCATCACAGCACGGTTTACACCCCTCGATGTGACCTCTGGAGTAATAGTAACCTAATATGTGTAAGAAAAAGAATATATTATCAACTGTCAAACAAGTACAATATAAGAAGACAGACACATAGGACGAAAGAGCTCACATCATATTGGTGGAGATCTTTGTCTGGCAGTTCAGCAAAGAAATGGTTTGCCTTGACTGTACACCTTATGCCGGTGCTACCCTTACCAGGGCGAAGAGGGAACCTGACTGACTTACTTGAGGGCGCTGGCGCCGCAGGTTGAATAGCCTGTGAAGGTGCAGTCTCTTGCTCGATGGAAAGGTCCTCAAACTGCACCACCACTTCTGAAGGCTCGGGTGGCTGGGACGATGACGACGAACTCGCCTCATACGCAGGCTGAGGGGTGACCCCAGCTTGATAAGGAACTGGGGTTGCTTGGTGCAGCTCGGGGAATTGTGGTCTGGCTGGGCCACCCGGAGAAGGTGGTCCTCCGCGACCACCACTGCCACGACCACCTCCATATCCTCCACGACCTCCTTGCTGAGTCGGCCCTCCCCTTCCCCTGCCTTGATATTCTTGGGGCCCACCATACTGCTGCTGTTGTGGCACTCCACGGCCTCCACGACCCCCACCATAGCTGCCTCCACGTCCTCCCTCATAGCCTCCACGTCCTCCCTGGGGGCCCAATCCCCTTCCACCTTGGTAGCTTCCTCCACCCTGTTGTTGTGGTGGAGTCCTTTCAGCAGCCCGCTGAGAACCACGACCACTACCCCCAGAGGGTTCATGCGACTCAGAGCTTTCACCTCCACTAGGAAGTTCAGTTCTCCTCTTCCTCACCATAATGATTTCTACACAAAGAGAAAGCAAGAATGCATCAAAAGCAACACTAGCAAAGAATAAGCTACAAACCCAAAACAATATAATGACAGAGAGCAAAAGAATAAATACTCTAAAAGAAATTAATGCATAAAGTAGAGCCGCAAAGCAGGTTAGGGTTTTCCATAAAATCATTTACAGACGTATATACAAGGGCTTTCAAAAGGCTGGAAGTTACATATCTAAACCAAAATATACTTATTAGCCAGAAATAATAGGAAACAAACAAAAACTATATCCATATATGCTCTTTTATTTGAGTTTTTCTTCAAAAAATTGAAATAAAAATCTTCAATCGGACTGAAAAGTAAGGAATATATTTTTCCTGATGGACCGTTTTTGAAAGGGTCTTGGAATTCCGAAATGACTAGAGTGTGTATATCCACTTGGTTCTCTTCTACACCACTACAAACAAATGGGTGGGTGTTTGCTATTTACTTCACAACAAGTGGAGTGATCATTTCGAAAATCCATAATGTAGTAGGAATTTCATGTAAAATTATGTTTCTGAAATGAATACAACAAAATATGAAAATAAAAACAGAACAGAAAATGGCTACTTTGATACAAACCCACAAACTCTAACACCAAAACTGAAAGTTCAATAGCAAACCCAGAAAGAAAGAAAAAAGAATAGAAAGAAGAAATCGAAATACTCACTATAAACCCTAAAAAATCAACGTATTATGAGGCCAAACAGACACCTATGCTTCCCAGCATTGCCAAAATGCACGAGATCTAACGATCTAACAAAACAAACCCAAATAAAAAGAGAGCGACGACAAGGCCTTACGGAAAAACAAAAAACAAAACAAAAACGAAAAATGAAAACAGATCTTTGCGCCAGAGACTGGAGCCAACACCAATTTATGGCGAAAGAAGTGCAGATCCATACCACAAATTTGCAAAGAAAGAGAAAAGTGAGAACGAAAAAGAAAATATCAACGAAAAAAAGGGCAGTAGGAAACCCTAAAAGGACTCGGTTGGGGTGTTTACCGTAAAAGCGGAATACCGATGAACGTCGTACAAGACCACAGCAGTGGTTGCTTTTGGTGCTTCAGAGGCGAGAGAGAAGGATGAAAATGGAAAAAGAAAAGGGGCTCCCTGCCCACTCGATACTAACTCTCTCTCTCTCTCTCTCTCTCTCTCTCGCTCTCTCTCACTTGAATATTCTATATATTTATGCTGTGCCTGTGTGTTAAAAACCCAAACCCAACCCAAAGCAGCAACGCGTTTCACAATGTGCTTTTATATAACCCCGCCGAGGGGTCGGTCTTTCGAAATGACCACTGCGTCCTTTCTATTAACCAAATACTCCTCTTCTATCTTTTTCTTTTTTTATACTCTCTTCTATCTTTTTCTTTTTTTATACTCTCTTCTATCTATTTAATTATTCAATTGCGATGCTTTTATATTTAAAAATTTGTGTTATAGTCAATCCTGGATTCTTTTATTTTTCTTTTTCAATAGAGTATTTTCTTAAAGGATTTAATTCCAAACTAAACAAACCCATCGTATATATGATCCGATTCATTTTATTAACGGGTTGACATAAAACAGCCCATTAAGTTAACGGGTGAGAAAGTATAAACATAAACACTACTTGCAAAATTAATATGTCATCCAAAATGAGTCATTTCATCCATTGAGACAACAAAACAAATATTAGTTTGACACGACCCATCGAACAAATGTTAACACCCATTTCACCCGTAATAAAAAAAAATGAAATTCACTAAACTACTAAATAAATTTTTTAATATAATTTATAATTAAAAGTAAAAAATATTAGGTATTATACATAACGTGTTCACATGAAACAATCTGTTATTTTAGTGGGTAACTAACGGGTCCATCCTTTTATCAATATTATCTAATAAGTTGCATATGAACCCACAATTTTTCATACATAAATCGTGTTAATGAGTTGGGTACAATTTTGTTAAGTGTATATGAGACGTTCTCCAATAAATAGATTTTAAAAAGGCATGAAACTCTGCATTTAGTAGAAGTTTAATGGTACATTTACCTCTACGTAGCTTTTAGCAATGAGATGAAATCATGAATGGTAAAATAAAATAAAATAAAACACAGTAAAACGTATTCCAATTGACCACCCTAATTCACATATGTTTTTTTTTTTTTAGTAAAAGCGATTGGGTGCGAGTTTTGGGGGACTAGGTGCTTGGGATTTTGAACCTCTACTCATGTGAGTGAAGTTGAAAGAAGTAAACCAACTGAGCCAAGTCTATATAACTAGTACAAAAATGAAATAATATCCATAACTTGCCAACCCAAAACGAATTTCGGGCCGAATTGGTAATTCATCCATAAGGGAAAATTAGAGGGAGAATTGGGAGGTGAGGGGGTTAATACTGGCATGTGTAGCATTGATAGTGACATGGAAAGATGAAAATGTCCATATGGTTTAGATTATTGACCAACTTTGTCACAAGGATCATCACAACACAAGTTAGAATATTATTTGGCCTTGGTAACCACACAGTCAAAAGTAAAAAAGGATCAAAATGATTTGTTATGGAAGTTAAGAGGACCTAAATGACGTATATTAATATTATGCACGGAAAAAGAAAAATGTTAAGACTGAAACTTCAATCTCTAGCTTGCTTGCTTCGACAACCCACACCCCACCCCCCCCCCCCCAACGGTACGTGGGTGGCGGCGCATGCATAAGTTAAGTTCATTGGTTGGGTGGATTTTATTTAGGGCTTAATTATTTATTGGATGATATAATTATTATTCATGGATCCTCCTACGCTACAGATGGTTGGTCGGAGGAGGATATAAATTAAATTTTAAAACGGTGAAGAGAAAGAAGAGGTGCTGCTGAACCTGATCGCTATAATCATTAGAAGATAAAATGTATACATGGATAGTGACGTGGCATAAGCAAGCAACGGAGGAAGAGAGAGAGATATATATATATATATATATATATATATAAATGAGATTATTAATTAATTTATGAGAAGGAGATGGTCAACGGGGAGTCGTTCAGTCCACTCAACAACTCCAATTCCAAATCACAAGATTGGCCACGACCCGCGACGCGCGACCCGTCTCGATAGTACACCACAGAGACAGACACAGACAGACAGGGCACTGCACTGCACAACCCAACGCCCGCCCAATGTCCAAAGAAAAGAGCCACACCACGCCACAGACGGCTTTGTTTTCATTTCTACTCGATTTGCGACACAAACCGCCACTTCGCCCACTTCGCACCCCCTCCCTCTTCTTTTCCCTGACATTTGTACGATACTAACGGACTGATGCTTTCTCAAAATGACCAATATACCCATTTGCCCATTGGGCCCCTCGCTCCAATTGAGCCTCAATCGAACACAACTATTAATTATATATATTGCTAAACAAACAGTGTCCAAACCAAACCAAACTACTCGTCAGTACTTAAACCCAATAATAATAATAATAATAATCTAATTTAATCAGTGCAGGCAGGCAGGCAGGCAGGCAGGCAGGCACAGTCCAGATACCATCTCAGACTGCTTCAAGCTTTTCCAATTACATCAGATGAGTCACCAGCACCCGGTTCAACAAAACACATTATCAGTTCACAATTCACAAGGCCCAGCCCAGGATAAGTCACTCAAAACAAATATACATTGTCATAGACAAGCAAAGGAAAGGTCCCCCTGTCCCTGTGGACGGACAGATTATTCAGCATCTCAACTAATGTATCACATACTTAACACATCACCAGCCAGGATGATGCGCAGCAACTAGCAAGCAAACACATACATCATCATTACTTACTACAACTATATTATCTTAACTTAATTACAACCAGCAAGTGAAGTGACAGCCCATTATTATTATGATTACTGCACCAGGGTTTAGGGCCCAGGCCAGACAATCTATCCCTAACAGTAGAACATAACCCTTTTCACATTCTCCTTCAGAGCAGGTAAAGGCCTCACAGCAGCATTCGCATTCGGTGCTCGCGTGCCCCGTCCACCCGTGTACCCACGTCCAGCATTCGCACCACTTGTCACTGACCCCCCTTCTGACGTCTGTGGTTCCAGATAGAACCGCGCTCGGAATGCAGCAAGATGTGCATAGTATGCAGGGGGCACTGCCAAATTACATAACCCATCAATTTTACCATTGACTAATAATTGTCACAAAATAACAAGCATCAAATACAAATGCATAAGACTGAGGATGTGTGTTTTGTCACTTGTGTGTTTATTTGAGAGAGAGAGAGAGAGAGAGAGAGAGAGAGCTCACCCACGGAAACAGAACGTGTGCACCTTGCATATCTGCATGAGTTGAACACAATCATTAACCCCCCAAAAAAGAACAGAACCAATACATTGAACATGAAATTAAGAGATATGTCAAAAACTTACGTATAGCAAAGGTTATTTGTAAGGGTCTGCAATCCATCAGCTGAAAACTTGTTTTCATCCCATAGCACATGGTAATGAGCTGGACGGCTAGTGCCCTGTTTGACATGATGACTACCAATTTTAACAACACTCCCAAAACTTTTTAGAGTATATATAAACATAGAATTAACCAATCACTACCTGGATTCCAGCATGGCTGCACAAGTAGAAGTCAAATTCAGTTGGATGACAGATTTTGGAGTCGACAACGGTACCTGTAAATTAATGTCATACTGTTTTATATCACATATGTATGTTCTGAAAATCATGGAAAAAAAATTTCAATCAAGCAGAATGAATACCAGGTAATATATTCCCACTTCTGTCAACAGCTTTGGGGTCAGAATGGTTGTTGGCAAACAACCTGGTATGATGTCGCTTCTGAACCACAACAAAAGTCACGGGAGGCTGATAGTCAGGCTCCAAAGAGGCACATGCCTGAGTTTACAGAGAACAGAAATATATACATTAAGATGAGGAAGTGATTGACTGACGTTTATCAATTTCCAGACAGCTGCAAAACTTAAAAGAAATTTACAATATATAAATGAAAACTTGAGAAATTGATAACTTAGCAAAGTATATTTACTTTACGAATGGCGTCAAGTTCATACAGCAAAACTTGATAAAACTGGCCTTCACTGACACCATCCCTGTAAAGCAATAAATAGACCATTAGATAAGAAAAAGAACGGATGAAATGCAGTGGCAGCATAATATAAGACGTGCCTGTAAAATATGATACGTTGAGGTTTCTGCCCAGTTGATCTACGGAAAGATATGAGCAGTTCCCTGTATTCAAAAGAATAAATATAACTCAATCCTACTACCCAAAACATGTTTATTAAAAATAAATAAATAAAATAATCATAATGAAGACAGCTACATACTACAAGAACCTAAACGAATGAGAGAGTCATACTTGATCATGCCACCAGACATTGTCCCTCTTGCTGGATCCTGCCATGTTTTGAACAAATCTTGGATGAGTTCCTGTCGATGGGCTTGAGCAGAAACCAAACCAGCATACTTTGTAACTTCAGGCCAATCTTGAGAAGCCACAACCTGATTTTTAAATTAAAATCTTGAAACAGTCAAAAGCTACTCAAGGTGGAACAGAGAATAAATTCATATACAAGCTAAAGCACATATGTATGGTCAGTAACTCACAGCCGCAATTGATGGACTTGAATCCTCTCCAGGATGAGGATGGGTGACATCAGCACCGAAAATGATGGTAGGCCGGTCGCTGACTAAAGGAATTCGCCTTGACAGAGCATCAACTAGCACTGTATTCCTTCCCCCAACCTTCACATTAATCTTCAATGTTACATTTGCCAAATACTGTTGCTTATTTGTCTTAAATACGTGCTTCGTTAAACAGCACTGGGAAACAAGGCCAAGATCTGTTTCACAAATTCGTTTCAAATCACCTGGATAACAAATCATGACATATTTAAGTCCAAGTTTTAATGCTAAAATTAAATAATGACAACTTTTGAAAAGGCATAATGTGGTGAATTTAGTTCAAGTTCCAAACCATAAAGAGAGCCATTATTATCAGGCAAAATAGCAATAAGCAGCTCAAGCTCCTGGCCCTGTGGCTGGAGTTTGGTCATTGCTTCGTGGTAGCGAGTTTTTAGGGCCCTCTCTACCTGATCTGGACGAGCACTAATAGGTGGAAGAACTGGTTCTGGATTAAATGCCTAGAGGGAAATCAAACACTAACATGAGGCATCTCAGATTTAGAAGAGAAGGGAAAAATATAAGAGCATCACAGGCCTCATACCATGCCAGAAATGTTACACATTTGAGCAAGTTCATGACAGAACCGACGGGCAGCAGCATCTTGCACATTCCATGAGAAATTTATGCACATCCAATTGTTGACTGTGCCCCCATTAACCATTTTCTGTAACAATATATAGTAAATAAAAAAAGTCTAAAGAGAATAACATAATCTCTCTATTTTGAAACTCTTACGGAAGTTTACTAATGACTTCAACAAAAGGCAAAATCAACTTCCTCCCTCCTGGGGAATGAAAAAAAACACACGCACACACTAACACACAAGAAATGTATTAGGTTATAGAAAAGCAAAATCATGCACGAGCAGTATCAATTAAACCTGCTTAACATGAAAGTGACCAATTAGTGGCTAAAATAGCTACATTGCTCAACAGGCAAATGTCACCCATCGGAAAAGCTATATTTAGTGCATGGCTGAATCAACAGCCCCCGACAAATTACAACTATGGGTTGTAACACTTGTTATTTGAAAACCCACTGGAACTCAACACAAAAAATATGTGCGTTTTAATTGCCAGCATATGATAGGGCAGGATAGCATGTGCAAGGCCAACCAAATCAGCAACTGATGTAGTTAGCAACTTAGTCCAGAAGAACCAAAATTTCAGACCACATGCCACTCCAGATATGCAATCCACTTCATATTGCAGAGGTGATAACTCTTAAACAGAATCTTGACTAATGATAGTTGAAACCCAGCAGCCGACCAGTGCCCAAGACCATTATTGTTCCACATGCAATTTCAAAACAAGCCATAACTTTGCTAAATTTCTAATGATCACCTGACTCATAATATCTGTGGCTTGTCTTGCACTTTCCCTTTCCCTCCACCCAACCGCCAAAAGAAGAAAAAGAACTGGGAAAAAATTGAAATACTTGCTTTCCTTCACAATGCAAACACAATGTTTCTTGAACCCACCACCACCTACTCATTTTAGTTTTACCAATTAATTTCTAAGCCAGTGCTACAGGATTAACAGGAACCCCTAACATCTCCATCACAGGGAAACAAACATGCTAATGTAGCACAAAGTCGATAACAGATTTCATAGGACGCGGCCAAATTAATTGGGTACGCATGCAAACAGATACATATAGATATCCAGCTTCATCTGTTCTTAAATTAAAGAGGTATTCTAAATAAGGAAACCATAAATCTATGCAAAAGATACCTTATTCATCATGTTCCACTGTCCAACGCGAGGCAGGCAATCTTTTTCTCTACCCGTATCATGATATTTAAGCTGCGACACAAGATTCAAAACTTAATTACCATCCAAATAGTGAAGGAACAAAGGCTGGCACCAGTTAGAAAAAACTATTAGACAGCAGAAAATTAAATATCTCTTACCCTTGGTGCAGGAAGGATGCGAGCTTCAACTAAAGTGAGATTCTCACTTATTTTAATTCCAAACTCTTGAGCATAAGGATCTGCGTGGTAAGCATTTTGACGAACTGTCTGAGGAGTGAAAATTTCAACCAACACATACCAAGTGAGTATATTTTACATATCAGTCCTATGGAGTGTCAAACATCAGGTGACAACCTTTAATTTCACTAAAAGAAATAAAATTTCCACAATATCAAACCTGCATGATATCAAGTTCCCTTTCGTGAGGACGCTGACAGGTCACCTTCAGCAAAGCAGTAATCTGCCTCTCATTCAACCTCCTTGAGTACCTTTGACCCTCAACAATTTTGCAGACCTGAACACAATAACGGCCTATTAGCATGCTTTCCCAGTTTATAATGACCAACAATAGTTACAGTTATTTACCTCCATGGGCAAATAATTTGATCTTTGTTGATTTCCCACTTGTAGACAAGGCAGTTGGGTGTGCTTAATAATGAAACCATAGGTTTCATGAAAGTACTCAACAACTGATTTCATAGTACCTCTTTCATCAAGTGGAAAACTAAACAATCAAGGAACAACATCAGAATAAATTTTTAAAAAAGCTTTGGATGCATCTGATATAAATTGGTTTAATTTTGAGAATCAGCTACAGATTTCATAGTACATCCCTCAGGTGAAAAACTAAGGGCCTGTTTGATAAAGATTCTAATTTTCAGTTTTCCTTTTTCTTATTTGAGAGACAAATGAGAGAGATGATAGAAAAGAGAGAGGGAGATAAAAGATCATAAAGGTGAAGAGAGGCATGAGAAATGTAAAACTAAAAACTACTTAAATTGATTTTAGTTTTTAACTTATACACCATTATAATTTATATGTATTTTTTCTCCTATCACACACATCTCTATCATCTCTCTTCTCGCTCACTTTCAAGTGTATTATTTTTGTTCTTTCACTTTCCTCTTATTTTTTCTTCTCTATCCTTCCACTTTTGACAGGCAAGGCCGAGCCTATAAAAAGCACATCCATAATTTAGGATGAACATTGATGAAATTAGGCATTTAGGGTGGGGGCACTAGAATCGGCCCCAAAGTATGGGGGTTTATGATATTTTCTTAAAATATATAATCTTAAGCAAACATTAATCCTCATGTTTCTACATGGACACACGTAACCAATGAAGACATAAGATGTCAATACTCACGTCAGTTCTCTTGTGGCCTGCGATGTCAAACCAGATATGCGGTATTTTCTGCGCATATTTCCACGGTGAGTGACCTCAACCTTGATTCCTCGTAGAGCCTTCTTTATCTGTTCATGCACAAACAGAAGGCTGTGATTCTGATATCTGCTATAAATTAAGGTAAAATTCAAATTCTCCATAGACTCTGTAGACATCCCATCCAGAAAGTTGCACAAAACAAACAAGATCGCTTTGTCACAATGAATATATTAGCCTTTATTTATTTTTATTTTTTTAGAAGGATAACATGAAAGTTGATTTTGACACAACATAAGTAGAAAAGGAAAATAAGAGGGAGCTTCTGCTGCGGGATCCTACACCTGTGGGAAAATAAATGGACGTTCACCATTCAAAAGGTGTGGCATAAAACATTATCCAACACAAGCACAATGCCACAGTGGAAGCTCTAGGAGAAATAAAAATATATAAACCAAAATTATCGACACAAATCATCACAAGCACTGCAAGACAGAAGTATCAAGACCAAGACAATGAGAAAAATCTAACCTTCACCCGATCAGCATCAGACAATGGTCTAGATGAAATATCTCGATTGAGCAGCTCATTGACAAATTCAATGACCGGCAGTGGCTCAATGAAAGCCGTAGAGGACATATCTGGACCATTGATAATTTTGTCAATGTAACATAAAACATGGCAGTGGAAGAAAATGTACACAGTATGCATCACTTGTGGGACAGTCAAATTGATAATAGGTGGTGAACTGGAGAAGGAAAAAACTCATGATAATTGCGTAAAATTTCAATTAAAAAACTTCAAATATCAGGTACCAATATTCAGAGACAGCCCCATCTGCGTTGGACGAATACTTTGATAGAATCCACGCCAACTTTCCAAACCCTCACCGAGTGACTGCCTTCTCCCCAGATCAGGGGAATAAAATGAACGCCCCACAGGATAGTAACTGCAATCAATCAAGACAACACAGAGTTAGCTCTAGAACAATGTCAAAGTAATGTGCAATTATTGGCATGTATTGGGCACAACTAGAAGATAGATATTGTATACCTAGCAGTAGGCAATTCACGCAGAACAATGTCAAGAACCTGAAGGGCTTCCTGAGGAGCCTCAGCTTGCCTCCCCTGCAGAAAGAGTTCTAGATGGTGCAGGTCAGCACGTGCAGCAAATTTGATCACCACTTTAAATTCTCTCTCCCTCCTGCATCAAGAAGATGAGTAAGGAGACTGTATACAAAACCTATGTACAAATACAAACTGATCAGTGAGCACTGAGTATCCCACCTTTGCCCGCCTGATCCATCATCGTCATCCATAAGTGCGATCTTAAATTCTTTTGATGAGAAAGGAAGTGGCCCAGCAGTATACAGACTCTTGCGCCCGTCATAGGCAGGGAGCCGATTTCCAAGATGGGATTCCCTGTATAAATCCACCAGCCGCTTCATCACAGCCCGATTCAACCTCCGTGATGCAATGTCAGGTGTAATTGTAACCTGTCAATAAGTAATATATGCATTTGAAAGCAACAATGATCAACATAGGTTTTAGAACAATATCAGACGGATAGAGACATAGATGGAGTGTAAAAGAACTCACATCATACTGGTGCAAATCTTTGTCTGGCAATTCAGCGAAGAAGTGGTTTGCCTTGACTATACATTTTATGCCAGTGGTGCCTCTGCCAGGGCGAAGAGGGAACCTCACAGACTTACTTGAGGCTGGAATGGGTTGAATTGCATGGACAGGAGCAGGAGCAGGAGCACCTTCTTGCTGGATAGAAATCTGTTGAAAAGGCTGTACCAATTCTGAAGACTGAGGCTCATAGGGCGTATAGGGTGCATAGGCTGTGGGGCCTGTGGGCTGAGGGGTGACCCCGGCAACATATGGAGCAGGGGTCGCTTGGTGCAGGTCGGGAACTGATGGTCTGGCTGGACCACCAACATAAGAAGGTCCTCCTCCCCCACGGCCACGACCGCCGCCGCCATGACCGCCACGACCTCCTCCTGCCTGAGTTGGGCCTCCTCCTCCCTGACCACCCCTGCCCCTACCTCGATATTCATGCGCCTGAGCCGAGGTCCCAGCATAACTATATTGCTGCTGTTGTGGCATCCCACGGCCACGGCCGCCACCACCACCACCATAGCCTCTCTGGCCTCCTTGTGGTCCTTGTGGTCCTTGTGGCCCTTGTGGTCCTTGTGGGGCCCAGGCTCTTCCACCTTGGTAACTTCCTCCTCTTGGTCCTTCATTGTGTTGTTGGGGTGAAGGTGAAGGTGAAGGTGAAGGTGAAGGGGAAGTCCTTCGGAATGCTTGATCACTGCCCCCACTACCTTCCTGACGCTCGGAGCTTTCACCTCCACTAGGATTTTGAGTTCGCTTCTTCCTCCCCATGATGGTTTCCAATTATTGATGGCTGACTGCAGAGCGTGTGCACAGCACACAGATCAAACCATAGTTGATTTGGAACTTACCCACTCTAAGAAGAAGCTCAAAAACTATTTGAGACTAAATAAGCAAGAAAATCAACATTCAAAGACACTTGAGACTGAAATTCATGGCCAAATCGAGCAGACCCACCCATACATATCGTCGAATAAGCAAAGCAAATACTTTATATAAGCCTTTAAAATAAGAATAAAATAAAATAAAATAATTAAGAAAAGCAAAAACAGAAACCCCTACGCAGGGGGAGGGGGAGAGAGAGAGAGAGAGAGAGAGGGGCAGGGAGAGGAAGAGGGAGAGGTTGTATAACTGACCTTAGAAAATTGAAATGAAACGGCAGTTCGTCAGAGGAGCAATTGCTTTGCTTCTTCTGGTTCTGGGCTACTCTCTCTTCTCTCTTCTCTTGTATTCTTTCTCTCTTTCTCTGTGAGAGAGTGAGGAGAGAGAAATGAAATTTTCCAATGAATATGATGTGGTACGATACAAAATATATTATTGTAGTACAATATGAATTTTTTTGTTTTTTGTTTTTTTTAGGGAAGAGGTAGACGTAGAATTAGTATTACTTTAATAAAATAAATAAATATATATTATGTAACGGTATCTTTAATTTTAAAACTTAGTGAAACCCGCAATTAACAATGACCGCTGGTAGGTCTTTGAAAATGACATCTCCTCCTCCGCCAGTGAAAGGCGGCAAGAAACCACCTCTGGAGTCTCGTCCTCTCCTTTGGTGCTTCACTTGTGCACACCACCACCACCGCCAAGCAAATAATAAACAAATAAAATAATTGGAAACCAACAAAGCGTTTATGACTTGGTTTGGGTGGCATTAATTGGGGTGAGTGAATAAACTAATTTTAAATTATATTCTTAGACAAATATAAATTAAAACAAAATACAGTATTTATTTGTCAACATGAATACATGTGAAGTTGACTCCACTTGATTTCTTATATAATAATGTGATTCAAATATGATAACAGCTCATTTGGTGCGTGTCAATTCACCTCAACTCAACTTCAAACTTGTTCATAAATAGAATTATATATACATTAACATCTATGATAATTCTTTTCTTATAGTGTTAAGATATGTAATTGCCATGCGTCGTCATACATAGAATATTCTATCAGTCCCATAGATCATACACCATGTTACAAAAAGATGTAGTACCACCATCCACCAATAAATGGAATGCACTGTTATTTCCACCTATACTTTCATATAATTCCACCATCATTGGGGCGTGGTGGATGCTACTCTTTTTTCTTCTTCTTCTTTTTTGGGTTATAAATAATGCATTCTTGTGGTTGTGGGTTAGGGTTGCGGGAGCTTGGATATGCAACACAACAAGTATAACTCGGGTATATAGAGAATGAAAAAGGTGTATCTTCAGGTTTAACGTCATTATTGAAATGGGTATTGAGGTTTCAATTTCATCAATATGAAACTCAATGTTTTTTTAAATCTGACCAAATTACGCCCTATGTCAACTTCACCGTTTGATTTTCTATTCAATTGATGACGTGGCAAGTACAATACTCACCTTTTACTCTAAGAAAACAATTACACCAGCAATTGATATTCCAATTAAAGCTAGCTAATGTCATACTTTTGTTTTTATTTTTGTAAAAACCATGTCATGTCACGAGTTGTTTCTAAAATAATAATAATAATGTTTAGGTTAGATGGTTAACTTTTTCTATAAATGCAAATATATCATATATATATATGTGTGTGTGTGTTTTGTATGTATCATGAATGTACATCGCCTGTAGTACATGTATTTAATGTGGTTAGATGAACTTTTATATATATCTATATAAAAGATAAAGGTAAAGAGGTAGGTGACCACTATATTTGCATTTGGCATGGTTTTGATTAGTAATAGGCAGGCAGGCAGCCCTCCAATTTGATTAGTAATCACCGACATGTGACTTTGTCATTTGGATTGAATTTACACCAAATCGATTAGCAATTATCGACATGTCGCCTTGTCAATATCTTGTAAGTTTGTAAATTGCCGAGTCCCTTATGAGCTAATACTTACTTTCATGCTCATTATTTTCCAATGCAATTCAAATAAAATAAAGAAGAAAAAAAACAATAAATAAATTGAGGGATTCTTTTGTATCGATGAGAGGAGAGGTGCATGCCTGGTTCGTGACTCGTGAGGTCATTTGAATAAACTAGTGGGTTTGGTGGGGTAGTGGGGCATAATTCCTTTATTATAATGCTAATCCTACCTATCCTACCAATTACTCAAGAGTCATAGTGCACTGCACATAACGTAAGACAATGCTATTGATAAAAATACAAATTTATTATGAGAATTATGAGAGAAGGTGAGTGATCTATATTTCGAAAGACAAGGTTGTCTTCACGAAACAAGTCACTAAATCCCAATAAAGAGTGTAAGAGAAAGAAAAACAAGAAAAAGTATTTTAAGACTAAAACAAGTGATTAATGCCACTCTTACCCATGAATTGCACGTTTAGTTTATTAGTTTTGTGAATAATATTGTAAGATGATGATACCAAACAAAGTAGTAGCAGCACAGACATGAAGCAAGCAACCAGTCATATCAAGGTAAAAAACTTAATATTATATTAGCATGATGGATTTTTCTACTAATGTCCCAGCAAATAGAAGCCTCTCTCATTTGAAGTGCAGATCAGCAATGCGCACCAAATGGAGAAGAAGATAAGAGACTTCTATAATCTTCCTACACCTACAGACAGAGAGCCCAACATCACTCACCTAATTGGAAGCTCATTGGAGTTTCGTTCTTTTTACAAATTCATGGTCATTAAACAAATTATTATGCCAACTCAACTCATTTGTTTTCCTGTCAAGTCTCTATACACCATACACATGATATTATATGCTTATACTCTGTCCTTTCTTCTTTTCTTCTTCTCTGATTTGGGTAAACAACTGATAAATATAGAATATCTGACCTACACCAAAATCCTCTATCAATCCAGTGGACTTTGAGGGCGTTTGCACTGTTTGCAAAGGAGTTCATCAGAAGAATTAAAAAAAAAAAAAAAAAGCAAAAGAAAAGAAAATTCATCCATTCCATAGTATAAATCCAGACTCACATTCCAAAAGCTCTGAGCTATCATTCAGTTCCTCTTTTATTGAATCTTCCAAAATGTTTGGCCACCATTTTTAAAAGGGAATGAATCCAAGTGCCTGCCACATCCCAATGCACTGCTCTCAAAGGCAAGTAAATTTCTTATCCTATGTTCAAAATAAAAAGAAAACCAATTATTCAATAATATCTGCAGCAAGTAAAACTTGTCAATGTAATGCAATTGCTCAATCAACCGCAAATGAAACTAACCTGCTAAGGCAATAATCATAAAGCCAAAGGGACAAGGGGGAAGGTTGAATGCACCCATGAATCTTCTTCTTCACCAGAAGTCAGCACAATTGCAAATTCCATCTTTGAAATGATGAAACCGACTCAAATCTCTTACAATTATTTCTCTCTTTGTAATAATAGTGATGACCTTTATGGCAGCATGGCAATCACCACAAACCCGCAAATTCTTGGTAACTAAGATGGGTTTGCCTGGCCTCAGACTAAGAATTGCGTAAGCAATGGCTAGCTTCTCACTATGATAAAGGAGGATTCTTTCTTTCTCCTCTTCCTCAACATCTTGAAGAACAAAACTATTTTCTGCACAATATCCCAGCCTTTTCATATCTACTAGTAGTTCCTCTAGTTTTTCATGTATCTGAGCTGATTGAGGATGGGACTGATCTCCACCAACAAATCCATGAATAATCCCGTTTATCTCAACCCAACTGCATCCTGGACTCTTCTTAAGGCCTTGGCCCTTCTGCTTGATTCTGACATAGGCTGCATCATCCCACCTCCCAACAGCGCTGTATATGTTAGATAAAAGGACCAAATTTCCAGTACCTTCGAGTCCTTTCCCCTGAATTTTCTTGGATACTTCTTCCCCAAGTTCAATATTATTGTGGACCCTACATGCAGCAAGCAATGCACTCCACACACGAACGTCAGCCTCAAATGGCATTTTTTGTATGAAAACGTGCGCCTCCGCCAAAAGTCCAGCCCGGCCGAGAAGATCCACCATGCATATGTAATGTTCCATCCTCGGGGTTATGTTGAAATCCTCACTCATAGCACTAAACCAGTGTTTGCCTTCAGTGACAAGCCCCGAATGGCTGCAAGCAGATAAGAGACCAATGAAAGTCACGTCGTCTGGCTTAATGCCAGCTGCCAGCATATGATGGAACTGTGAAATAGCTGCCATCCCAAGGCCATGAATCCCATAACCAACTATCATTGCGTTCCATGAGATAATATCCCGCGTAATCATTCTGTCAAAAACTTGTCTACCTCTATTAATCTTCCCACACTTTGAGTACATGTCTATTAAGACATTACAAATTGAGGTGTCAGTACCAAAGCCATGAACAATTGAATAAGCGTGACCACAGGCCCCATGTTGAAGAGCAGCCAAATGTGAACAAGCTGGCAAAACACCCACCATGGTTGCCAAATCTGGATCAAACCCGGACAATTGCATATGATGAAATATAAGTAAAGCTTCCTTTGCATAACCATTCTGCACGCAGCCCGAGATGATAGCACTATAAGAAACTGTATCTTTTGAATTCATTTTATCAAAGAATCTGACTGCGTCATCTATGATCCCACACTTTGCATACATAGACAGGATTGTGTTTCCCACCATTGTATTTAAATCAAACCCAGATTTAATTACATAACAATGTACCTGTCTCCCTCTACTCAGATCAGTTAGCTTTGTGCAAGCTCGGAGTATACTCCCAAGAGTTACCGGTGTTGGATTTATTTCCTTTCTTAGCACCATTTCATCAAATAATGCCATCGCCTCTCTCATAGAGTCACAGATCACGTACGCACCTATCATAGCGCTCCAACAAACCTCGTTCTTGACATCAATTGCATCAAATATTCTCCTCGCATAAGCTATGCACTGACATTTAGAATACATATCCAAAAGCCCAGTTCCAAGCACCACTTCCCCACCAAGGCTCCTTCTCAGGGAGAAACCGTGCATTGCCTTCCCTTGGCTCAATGCATTAGCTTGTGCAACTGTTGGAAGAACTGCAACAATGGTGGAAGCGTTTGGACTTGTTCCCGCTTTTTGCATTTGAACAAGCATTTGTATAGTGTCATCATAAAGACCGTGAAGCGAAAACCCGGCAATCATAGCATTCCATGCCACGACATCTTTATACAGCATACCACGGAAGACGGTCTGTGCCCATGCCAAGTCCCCGCACTTGGCATAGAGGTCAATCAAAGCAGTGCAAACATAGACATCAGAGGCAAGCCCAAGTGCTTTGGCATGCTCATGTATCTGTCTACCTGCTTCCAGTGCTTGTAAACCCGAGCAGGCCTTGAGAACAAACGGGTAAGTGTACTTAGTGGGCTTAACACCCGATTGGAGCAAGTCATAGTACAAGTGGATGGCTCGTTCAAAGGGTCCATTCCATGCGTATGCTCTTATGAGAAGGTTCCAAAGAATAACACTTGGTTGGGGAATTTCATCGAACACGCGGGATGCGAGGTCAACTTGATTGCAGGTTATATACAAATGGGCTACTTTTTCAAGTAAAAAGGAGGTGTCCTTGAGGCGGGTAGTGTTTTTCAAGAGATGCTGATGGATTTTCTTGGCTTGAGGGAGAGATTTAGATCGAATGCAGGCTTGAACAAGGTTTGCATAATAAGAGTCGAGAGAAGTGAGGGTATTTGTGGAAAAGCTGTGCGTTGTTGTTACTAGTATCACTAAGGCAAGTGGTTGGGTTGTAAATTGGTCAACAAATTGGCGTCGAGTGAGTCGTCTTGCGGTGGCCAACCATAACATTTCCTTGTTCGTTAATTTGGCTTTGGCTTTGTCTTTGTCTTTGTCTTTGGGACCTAATTAACGACTCCCTCACAAACAATGGCGGGTTGGTTGGGGGTGCGTTTTATGAAGGTGACCAAATCGATCGAGTTATCATCTGAACTGAACCAGATTTTATTTTTTATTAACTCCCGGAAGAAAATTAAAGGCAAGCCAGTAATTTTTAAAGAATTCTTCCCCTTATCTTATTTTCCATCTCATTTATTTAAAACGTAGGGCACTTTTCTAATAACTTATGAATTGTCTCGCACTTTTCTAATAGAACAACCCAGTAATTAAATTGTCTCGTGACATTGACTAAAGCATGATTAAGACTTGGTAATAGCTGGTAGATGAAAGTACAAGAAACAAGCAAAAAGAAGACTACAAATTAAATTATTATACTAATCCACACACAAACACACACATATATATATATATATATCTATCTATCTATCGTTGTCGTCATCATCGTGGTCTTTGTCATCGTGGTGATGTCACCATATATATTTATATATGTATGTATATACTTCCCCAACTTACCAGTAGAGTAGTAGATATACGGCATGCGTGTTAACCCCAAATTAATTTTGCAACAACGAGAAACACATTTGCCACTGTGGTGAGTTGTATATGCAGCTTTTTTTGTTGTTGTTGGTCGGAATGTATATGCTCTAAATTAATAAAGATAAAAGTTTAAAGAGTCCTTTAAAATTTCCCAGCAAATGAATCGATGTTGCTGCTTGTATTGTATCTACGCATAACACTTGCATTATATGAGTGCTGTCCCTGTAAGAATGAATAAGAAACTCAAAAGTTATATGCATATGTTAATTCATATATATATATATATATATATATATATAGGAATATGTTTCTGATGATTAACTTAATTAAGTCAGTATATGTGTGGTTTAGAGACCCAATCTAGCAAGATAAGTATCTTTATTTGAAAACATGAATTGAATACACATATATACATATATATTATATAACAAATAAAAAGATTAAAAAATATGCAGGAAGAGAAGCGTCAATAAGAAGAAGGTTTTGTCTGAGAATCTGGAAAAGGAAAAGTGTGAGGTCCTGAAGAGGAGCGAGGAAAATAAGGGACTTTGAGTCTTTTCCTTTATATATAAACTGACCATGATGCATGAATGGTGCTATAAATCATCGATCAGAGGTAGCAAGAGCTAGCAACAAGGAGAATCAAGGACGACGACCAAGGAAGGAACACAATTAATCAAACTGAAAAGCAAGCGTGCGTTGCGTGAGTGCGTACACAGGAAGCTCTGATCATCATATAATTAATGGCGCCAGTGGGATTACCTCCTGGTTTCAGGTTCCATCCAACAGACGAAGAGCTTGTCAATTATTATCTCAAGAGGAAAATTAATGGCCAAGAGATTGAGCTTGATATCATTCCTGAAGTTGATCTCTACAAATGCGAGCCTTGGGAATTAGCAGGTGATGATCGATCATCCATCTTAAATTTAATTACTACCTTCTTAATCTTAATTCATTACCCTCGACATGATCATTCCAGTTCGATCTATATATATACAAATATACTTGTTTTATATATATGGTAATGACATTGATATATGTATATGTTGTATGCAGAAAAATCATTTTTGCCAAGCAGAGACCCGGAATGGTACTTCTTTGGACCCCGGGATCGAAAATACCCAAATGGATTTAGAACAAACAGAGCGACGAGAGCAGGATACTGGAAGTCGACTGGGAAAGATAGGAGAGTGACATGCCAGAATCGAGCCATAGGAATGAAGAAGACACTAGTTTACTACAGAGGGCGAGCCCCTCAGGGAATTCGCACCGATTGGGTCATGCACGAATATCGCCTTGATGACAAGGACTCATGCTCCGACGACACCTCTTCCTCTTCCTCTTCCTCATCCCCTTGTGCCGCCATTCAGGTAGGTAACATCATACATATCTATATACATTTTAATCCACGCATATTATTAATTAATTACTTAATATTATAGTATATGGCTGCATGCATGCATGCATGGAATGGAACTGATCATGTTACTCATCATCTACCATAAAAAAAAAAAAAAAAAAAAAGAGTGCAGTGCGGTACATGAAATAATTTTCGTCACTTCAATTAATTTAATCACAACAAAATGTATATATCATTTTGCTAATTAGTAAATATTATATATCACTTGTTTATATATTCTGAATGACTCTTTGACACATGTGATGATCGATCTATTTGACTCGAAAAGCATCAAGCATGCTTGAGTCAGTAAGAAAAGCATTTCTTTTATCTTGCTTTTATTATAATTTCCACCTCTTTTACAGCGTGGGATGCAAAAGCAGGCTAGCTTCATTAACAATCTAATAATCAACACTAGCTACTACTATAGTATACTAGCAGCAATCGACCAGAAGGCTTTGGAATGAAAAATCTAGGAACGTAAAACTTGCATGAGTTGCATGGAAATGGAATTGGAAGCTTATTCATAGATCTCATATACTTGAGTGTTTTGTCTACTATTCCAATATCCCTACCCTTTGAAATAGATCGACCCTTCAAATCCCTGACGCACAGACATATATTCGTTGCTTGCACTGGATCACTTCGAGATCTCTTGTTAGTGACAAAAAGCTGATGAGCTTCGCTTTGTCTTTTTGTAATGAGACAAAAGTACAATCCTCCGCATGATTCAGAAGATATCCTTTTAACTCAAGCTTAGGAATTGTATTTAGGCTTAATCATTCTATGATATCTGGACTTGACGATTCTAAACCTAATTAAGTTATTTGGGTTATTCCAAACCACAAAAAGCAGCCACCCTCTGCAGTCCGCATCACTTTCATTCTGTAAGAAGGTGTCGGGGACTTTTTACTTTATTCCAAAGTCCAAAACAAGATCAATTATATATTATCCGCATCCCCTTTACGCTTTTACCATAAGAATTTAAAATTAAAATTATTAACTTCATCACGATCCTCATTCGTGTATTTTTTGTTGCACAATTTTAATTTAACTAGTTTTGAATTTTACATCCTCCTCACTTAAGTTGCATGATGAATTTAAGGGTAACTAATATTGAGCATGACCACGAACGTAACCCTAACGCCCATGCAGGATTCTTTTGCATTATGTCGCGTGTTCAAGAAAAATGGTATCTGCTCAGAGATGGAAGAGCAGCAAGGGCAATATAGTGCATCCCTAATTCAGGAAAGATCATCACAAGGTACCACTGGTAGTACTACAAATTTTAATGATTGTGAAACCATGTCGCCGGATATTCCGATGACAGCATCGTCATGCCTGGAGGAAGATGACAAAGACGATTCATGGATGCAGTTCATCACAGATGATCCATGGATGCACCAGTGTTCTACTAACCCTGCTATGCCTGCTGAAGAGCACCTCTCTCATGTCCCCTTCACAAACTAATTAACTAAATATTTCCCTGAGTTTTTGGATTTGATGGCTGGATTGGTGGTAAATAACTTGAAAAAATGCATGCACACGGATGCAATTTTCTTACAATAAAATAAAACATACATACACGATTTCATAAAAGAAAACCAGACCAAGTTTGTAAGGGTTTTTCATTATATATCCTTCATCAATTTGTAGATTGATTAATTATCTCTGGCTGTCTTTAGCCATTCTAGGATGGTTTGGTTGGTGGCTTCTCTAGAGTCAGATTATCAGGTGACTCTAGTCTAGAGATTTTGATGTCGACTCAACCTCTTTCCGGAGGTGCTTTGGGTGGGGTGTTGCTTGTGGAATAAAATTGTATGCAACATTTTTAGCAATTGGATTTCGATGTTGGCCTCTTGAACTAATGGCATATTAATATTTACAGTTTCTAGTTTGTAATGCCGTGTGTATGCCACTCAATGTTTAATTTCTTCGAGGTCTTTACAGTTTCCTCTGCTGGTTTCATCCCGCGTCTCTTTTGATGTAATAAAATTTGAAGAACAAAAGTACTGCAAGATATTCTTGTTCCAAAATTATAAAGAGAGAAACATTTCGACCGCCATGTTGTCCTGCACGTTTTGGACAGCCAGCAGTGATTGCTTCATGTTACAAAGCAACGAAGCCAATCTTCCACTGGTCGAATTCTGCAGAGCCTAACATGAAGGAACTAGCGCTTTGATGCCCACCGCCTCCAAACTCCTGAGAAGAAAATGCAAATTCGATTTTAGCTTTTTCAAAGCACTATATATGCCATGCCATGTAACAGGCAGGAATCATCTGTGACGAGGGAGCAACCTGTGAGATGGGCGTTGTGTCTTCGGTGTCCACACTCCTAAGGCTTATTTTAAGCATTTGGTCATTTTCAAGCTCTGGGACTCTGTATAGAACAGCCCCGATACCCCTAAAGAGAATTTGAAAGGGAAAAAAAGGACATATGAAATCGGAAGGATGAAGAAACAGACATCTCAGTGACACCTTAAAATACATATCAAACAAGTTATTGAATGCGCATTCGAAATCCACAAGGGTAAAATCACAGGAGGTGATGAAAAAGGGGAGTATCTTCCACTTGGGAAACCAATGTCAAGTGTATCAACATGCTATTGTAGAGAACAACCTCAATAAACAGATATAAAAGCCAATTTCCCATCTTACTAACAAAATGTAATGGATATAGTTCTGAAAAAGGGGAGTATCTTCCACTCGCGAATGCAGCTCTTGAAAAGATTACTGTAGTTGATAGTTGAGGAACTGCTTTCCCAAATGGAGGAGCTCATAAGACGTATTCTGTGACCCCTTCAGAGAGAATGGATAGAAAGGGACTAAGAATCTAAGAAAGATCAGTTTCTGGAGGATTGGATTCCAGAATTGAGTAGTTTCCCCTTTACGAGGACCACAACTGAACATCTATTATTAGTTGCCCTTTCAACTAAGGGTATTTTCTCCATTGAATAAATATTGAGAAGAAAAAAAAAAACGAAATTTGACCGCAATTGTATGAAAAACCATAATAATCGGGGAAACTAACCAGTTTCTCCTATATGAGATGTCACTCCAATGCTATAATCCTTTATGGCTAAGGAGGAAAAAATGCTAAATTCATCATGCAATTGTTTAAGTCCACTTATAGTTTTCTGCATTCAACACTGTTTGTGGATGAAACATTTAACGACAAAAATTGGAATGTGGTAAGTAAAACACACTGGCAATCAGCAGCACATCTAAAGAAAGCAGAACCAAGCCAAGAAACTTGGAAAGAATTTTCACAAACAAGGAACAGAATCCCACAGATACCATCCATTTCATGAAGTGACCAAGTTAATTTTCAACAACACAGAATGAACAGAACACAAATCCGAGAAATGCATATATTTCAAGATAACATGAGTGAATAAGTAGAATGCCACAAACCTTAAGTTTAGACTACGGCTTTTAGTAGCTAATTGATGTCCGAGTTCACTCCTCAACTCTGAGATAGAATCTGCGTTGACAGCCTACAAAAAGATTATGCATTTACAATCAATTTTCCATCTTTTACATGCATAGAATCAGAAGAAGTACATACCAGGCAATTTCCAAATGCTCCACCCCCAAGTGCAATTTCATAAGACTGATTGAGAGCTTCATCTATTAATTTCTGCTTTTTTGATAAGCTCGCCATTCCTTGACTAATTAAGGACTCCAAATCCAAAGAAAGCAGCTGCTCAGGGGAACCAAAAAAAAAAAAGACCATAAATTTTTAAAAACGAATTCAACTATATTATTAAGAAAGAAACAAGCAAATTACTTGTTGGAACAAAGACGGGTTGAGGCCGACGTCGTATTGAAAGTTTAAATCTTTGAGCCCACTACTGAAAGCTTTACTATTGGGGAGGCTCCACCTCCAGAGATCCCCATCCTCCACATATTCGAACAGCCTCCTCACTCTGTCAAACTGAGCAACCACCGCCTCGTTCTTGTTGCCACTGTCACCGTCAATTTTGCTTTTGAAGTAATCAAAAGCAATGGTGGCCCCGCTCCTGTTCATGTCTAGGACGCCGGTGACGTTTTCACCAATGCGCGTCGTTTCGAGGGCAGTCTTGTGGTGATCCAGAACGACGACGCTGGGGACCCTGGAAGAGATCTCCTGGACAAAACCAGGGGGACCCACAAAGTCAAGGAGGTAGAGGCGGTCGATCTGGTGGAGAGGGAGGTGTTGGGGGGTGATGGGGCTGTAGACGGTGTTGGGGAAGAAGAGGAGTTCTTCCATAGACATGGCTGAGAAGTAGAGGTGGGCGGCCAAAGCAGCAAACGCACCGTCTGGGCAAGGATAGTGATACAGCACCGCCGCTTTCATGGTTCTCGCGCTCCTGCACGCAGCTGCTGCAGAGCTCATGTCCGCCGCTCTGCTGCCTCTAATTTTAACTGGTTTTTTCTTTTTTTTCCTTTTTATTTTATTTTTGTTTGTAAAAGATTAAATAAATTAGGCAAGAGTAAAATTAGGGGGGAAAATAGTAATTTAGCCGGTAAACTACAACGTGGTAGAAGAAGATAAGTCTCTCGCTCGCCAAGTACAAGTCTGTAATTCCCCTTCATAGTTCATACTGACTGATAGTTGATTCTTCCCAAAATGACTACGAGCGTCGTCCTCAGGAGCGCTCCAAATCTATGGGCTTCGGCCGATACCAGTAGCAGGCACAAGCAACAGAAAACATCTGAGTCTCAGGTGGGCTGCTGTATCCGTATTACGGGCAATTCCAGTTCCTCATTAACTTCTTGTGGTTGGCGGAAGCAGTTACTCCCTTGCCTTTCCTCCTCTCCCAGGCACAAACGCCGCACCTTCTTACCTTTGGCGTCTCTTTCGTCTTCTTCTCCTTCCTATTCTCCCAACACCTCTACCAAGCTTTACGTCAGTGGTCAGTCAGTTCTCTCTTTCCTAATCTAATTTCCCTTAACATATTTTGCAGTATAATGATGCACAAATGCTATTGGGTTTTTGTTGTTGACGATACATACAATAGCGACATTCTCTAATCTTTATTCTGTTTACCTGAATTACAATTCTACTCCTGCTGCTCTGTAAAAGAAAAGAAGAAGAAGAAGCAGAAAAAACTTGATTTGGACTAGGATTAGCCTCTGAAAACTCTGTCCAATTTACATTGTAAAGCACCATACTTTAGGAGGTCTGTAGGCTTGATGGACAATTTATGCACTTGGGTCCTCTTGGCTAACCAACACTCGTGGAGTCGTGTCTAAGAAATGAAAACAAGGATCTCCACAGTTCAAACTCTACGTTAATGGAATGCATATTCCGTATCAATGACGGGGCATTGTTCAATTTCTCATATGGTTCTCAATATTTTCTCAAAATTGAAGTTTATTGCTCTGTCTACGACTCTTCAGAGTTCAGAGTGGAACAAAACATCACAATTAATATGCTTTGTCATGCAGGGCTTTCATTTCGTACCACTGAGGAGAGTTTGCGAAATGCTTTCCAGAATTTTGGACAACTTGTAGAAGGTGAGAGCAAAGATGTTAACATGTTCCTTTTCTTAGTTGAGCTGCCTATAGCATCTGTCAGTGTTTTTATGGGTCAGCTATTGGTTATTTCTTTTCACTCTCTTAAGAATCTGCTTTTCATTTATAGTCAATCTGGTGATGGATAGAATAGCAAATAGGCCAAGAGGCTTTGCTTTTCTCCGCTATGCAACTGAAGAGGAATCTCAAAAGGCTATCAAGGGAATGCACGGAAAGGTATGTGCTGGCCAAGAGGCTTCTCTTTCCTTTCTTTCTTTTGAAAACAAGATGAAAAACTAGGAAACAAATGACACTGCACCACTTACTGATGATATATCAGATTCATACAATATACCATTACCATCAGTGCTTGAGGGAGAGATGTGAACGAGTCCTGGCCAGTGTATGAAACAACTATTTGTGTATATAAGACTATTGATGCATGTGAAGCCAAAGATCCTTCTAGTTGAGGATTTTCAGTAGAACTAACAATTCCTAATGCACACCTGGTCGAGAACTTTGCCTTCCTTGATTGATAGTCTCATACTGCTTGCTTTATGCGTGTGTCTTTGTATCCGTTAGTGTCTTAGATGACCCAACTTTGTCCTGGTATTGCTCGGGTTTATTAGTCTGATTCAGTCTGTTGATCTATTTCTTCTATTATTTCTACACACATGCACAAAAGCAGCACTCTTCAACTGTTTTCAAGGCTGAGGTACTCTCTCGGACTATCGGGCTCCAAACAAATGAAGCAACAATATCAGTCTTTGGTAGCATAGCTTATAACCAGCTCATGCACAATGACATATCATCATTTATAGAACATTACCAAGACATTAATTACTGTTCGTGTTGTTGAGGTTAGAACTAGTGTGTCTCTTATATCCATGTTCTCATGCTTTGCAACCAAGAGTCTCTGACCAAAAATACAAAACCAACGTCGATACATTCCATCACTCCAATTCCACTAGGAAGTAATCGCAATCAAAGAGCTCATGTGTTTCAAACTTTTTGGTGTTAATTTTGCATTCAGGTTCTCTTGATTGTGTGCTTTGGTCATTGATTGAGCGGACATGATTTATTTACAGAGTGAGTCCATCAGCAGAGTCTAGTATAAATAAAGTGCCTTCTGTTCTGTGGACTATTGGTAGTCTCTTCGAATTTTGCGTTGTTAAGTTGGGTTCCGATAAGTCCTCCACGAGTTTCATAGAGTGTAAGCACTTGGCAAAAACCAAACTGGCTTCTGAATTTTAATCTGGAATGGAAGGCATGACAGCACAGCCTCATAAATAGACAAACAAAGCCCTTGGGTTCTTGGCATGTCAAGCCTACTGAATTTGAATATGAATTGAGACACTGCAGCTCTGGCAGAAGAAACTATTTTGAATTTTTCTTCTTTGTTTTGTTTTTTCAGTTTCTGGATGGCAGAGTAATATTTGTTGAAGTTGCAAAGCCCAGATCAGAGCTCCGTCAAACTCCCAAACAAAACCCAAGACAGTATTGAAAAGTCGGCTCTAACGTCCACTTTGTTAGAATTCTCAGTTCTCCTTCTTGTATACTGCTGTCTACTAATATGTGCTTTCAATTCAAGTTACTAAATTCATGGGGTTGTAAGAATGTGGTACTTCGCATCGCATTACAAGTCAAAATAGAAGAAAAAAGAAATCTTATGTATTGTTCGTATCAAATATTTCCACTCGTCCAATCCCAGTTCCAGTTAGGAGACGAATATGTATCGAATTGAAGCCTAATCATTTCATTGAAAGAACAGGGTAAAAAGAATAAATCCATAAAGGACGTTACAGTTATTTCAAATTGCAAAAAATGCAAACATCAGACGCCAACAATTTTAAACTGAAGCATGGATTTTTAATTATGCGGGTATTGCGATAAGCTAGAAAACAGAGCATCTGCCGTGGGAACTATGAGCAGACACGAGCCCGCTGTCTGTCCCTCATCTCTCCTGATGAGTTCATATTTCTATCTGCTAAGCATCTTTTGTATGGTGCAAACCCCTTTCTTGAACTGCAAGGGAGAGAGCGAGTCTCTTCGCATAACGCATCAGCAGCCTCTAAATGCTTCTCTGCTAAAATTTCCACTGCACTAACTGAACCATCGTGTGATAAAGACGTTTCCATCTCTTTCATTGTTTCATCCGCACAAGAATTGGCGTGTATTTGAACTGAGTTTTGGTTACATGATCTGACTTGAAAAAATGGTATTAAACCATTATGCATAAACCACCATGGCTGAGGAGCATCAGGGTTAACTTTCTGAGAATTAGGGCTCTGCTTTTGGTGTTCCCCAATTCCACCGAGTGACAAACGCGTGTCTAACTCATCCAATCTTAATGTTTGAGCAAGCTTATCATTTTCCCTCTGACAATTCTCTTGTTTAGCCTTTGATTCCTTGGTAACACTACCAGGTGGAGATTGTCTCTCCAAGTCTGATACCAAAACTGTCCTTCCAAACAGCTTAATACTTGGGGAAGCTCTTGGACTGCCAGCATCTCCTTCTGTACTCACAATGTGATTGGAACCTGATCCATGTTTCTGGACATCCACATCAACACAAGGGTAACCAGAGTCAGAACTCAGAACCCAAAACCAATAGAGGAATCAATATTTAAATTAACAATAACAGTTACAGTTCACTTACCATGCACGCAAATTTTTCTGGAGTTGAGTCAGCAGATAATTGAACTGATGGCACGGACTCTCTCACTTCTTCAGTGGATGAGTTGGATGTCATGTAATCATTCTCTTTTTCAACATGGGATAAGATGGTTGAGCGCATGTCAGTGGTACATGAAGTTGGGGTTGCAGATCTGCTAGGCTGGTCCAAAGCTGCAGACCCCAGTACATCTGAACCAAGTGCAGATAATACTGAGGTAGGCGATTCTTGGCCTTTCCCAGAAACTGAAAAATGCGGGGACGGTGACCTTTCTGGTGATCCGATGAGAGAATCGACTGATTTACGTGGATAAGGATGCACAGGCTTCCGCTTAGGCCGTGGAGGAGGTATCTCAATTGGTGTGATGGAGCCTTCGCTAGGTCCGCTCGACTCCTTAGATACCTGAAAGCAAGAAAAACCACATCAATGCAATGAAAAATAAATACTAGCTGAAAATACAACCGACGGACGTTTTAATGGCATGGGACCTTAAACGTTTAACTCAAGAAATGTTTGGATCGTGTGCATACTATAATAGGAAATATGAACTCAAGTCAAGAGCATTCACTAAAGTTAATACCTTAGAGAAGAACTTTTGAGCATGACTTCGAATCTGAACTGCAGTTTTGGTGCCTACATGTTCTGAATGAAGATAAAGAATAACTTCATCATCAGATTGTGTAAAAGAAAATTTCTCTTAGACAGAGTTATGCAGCCCTGAACATACCTTCTATTTGACGCCAACCTCGGCCATACAATTTCAAGGCTTCAAGGAACTTGTGATGCTCTTCCTCTGTCCATTTTTCTCTTTGTTTTGTAATTGTGTAAGGTTTCCTGATCTGAAGAAAGGAGCAGAAAAGAAAGAATTAATTTAGCCAAAACTTGAGCAGGGTACATAGATTTTTGGCCAAAAGAAATGCTCCGAAAATGAAAGCTAAGAGAAGAAGGGAACCTTAGGTGTATGGTCATTGCCAAAGGAAGATATCGCCTTGAGTTCAATCACTGGTTTAGATTGTGCATCGCCTTTTAGACTGCAATCGGCAGCTGCAACAGAGGCGTTTGACCCTGTGGCTTCACTGTAATCCTATGGCCAAACACAAAGTCGGGTTGATACTTTTTCATCCAACATAGTCAAAACAAGTGAACAAGCGTCGAACATTAGTACACAATTCAGTTGGGAGGAACACACAAATAATTCTGCACCAGTTTTACATGAGATTACCGAATCACACATATAATCCCAACCTCAAATCAAGATTATGCACCACCTATACGAGGTTCACCCAAAGTGGTATATATCTATTGAACTATGCATGATCTGGTATTGAGTTAAGGGTCAAATTTCTCACATCTTGGACTGGAACAAGTTGTACTAAGAAATATTTAAATCTAAAATTGCTTAACAGAGAGAGTGTTCATTGGGAAACTAAAATCAAACCCCAATCAAAATCATTCATTAAAAAGGCAGAAAATTGAAACACAGTAAGCCAAATTGCATTTGCATACCTCAACAGCCATGGCTGCTCAAAGAAACAGAACACGTCCAGCACGTTACTTACTGCAGAAGGTTAACGCACTACACCTGGAAATTGATTGCCCACAAATAAAAGAAACACAAACAAGCTTTCATTAATTGGATATTCGCTGCATTTAAATAAAAATAAAGATAATAAATAAGAACCAAGCAGACTTTTCCTATAAATAAATAATAAAAACACAAAAGAAGAAAAGTGTTTATTTTTTGGGAAATTAGAAAAAAAAGAAAAGTTCTTTGCTTATGTAGACCAGATCAATCAGAAGCTTACCTCAATGGTATCTGAAAGACTGAAAACAAACTTGTCTTGAGAGGTTTCTTTTTCTAACTGAGAAAACAGAAGGCTCCTCGGCTTTTCCCGAGAAACAAAAAACAGATTCCGCCGTCGGATTCTCGGGAAATAAAAGAAAACGAAAAGGCGAAACCGAAAGAGAAAGATAAGATTAAAAAGAAAGAAGAAGCAAAATCCAAATCCAGAGAAGCTGGAGATGAAGATGAATACAGAGAGAGAGAGAGAGAGAGAGAGAGAGAGAGAGAGAGAGAGAGAAATATAGAGAGAGAAATGAGAGAGATTAGGAGGATAGTAGAGAAGAAGCGCACAAAGAAATTCAGAGTTATATGGAGGAAGAAAGTAAAAGCAGGGGATGCCACGTCAGAGTGAGTATTTTTAATTTTTGAAAATTTTGTTGACAAATTTGGCAATGAAAAATCGAGAAGGGCCTGGGAATCTTGTGGCTGAGAACGCAGGGACACTCGGCACTTTCTGGTACTCTGTCTCCCACCTTTTCGGCTTTTCTCCCAAATTAAGAAAATTCGAAAATTCCTAATTTTTATTCATTCTCTGATATGATATTCTTGTGGAAGATATTAAGTCCAATCCAGATCAGATAATACAAACACTGACTGAGGAGAGGAGGCTTTCCTTTTTCACTAATTAGATATTTCTGTTTTCATTTTAAATTTAGATTTTCCAATCTCATGGACTATAATATATATTTAGATAAAAAGCAATAGAATTTTATTAAATTAATATCAGTAAAGATTACGAAAGACACATATTATAAAGGGAGACTAAGAATACTTAGCAAAACTCAACTAAGTTCCTAGAATTATGAGGAAAAATAAACACAGAAAACTCAAAAGCGGTAGAATTTTTTTGATTTTTGAGTACATGTATTAGTCTAAACTACAGGAGAGAAGGATTTCATACACACACAACTATGACGTTGTAGAGATTCGAACTTGAGAACTTTAACTTGCAAGTCAAGGCCGTTTTCACGATAGTATTATTTAATTTGCTTAATTTATAATTTAATATGCGTTGAGAAAATGAAAAAATAGGTGGAAATGAAAAAAAGAAAAGGAAGAAAATATCTGAGCCACAAGAACACAGGGAGAGACAAAGAGGGGTGGCCAAGGGCCAAGTCCCTCTCTAAATCTCATCTCATATCTCAAGTGGAAAGTGCAAAGTGGAAAAAGTGGAAAAAGTGCAAGTGGTGTCCCCTCAGCTTTCAATCTTGATCAATAATATCTTTTATATTATTGAAAAAAGATTATATCTGGAAAAAATGTGGATGTGGATTTTACTGAAAATAGAGACGTAGGGAGGTGAGAGTGTGACGAACTAAGGTGGTCCCCACCTCTTTATTATCTTGCGCTTTTTGACACCTCAGCTGCGCTTTATTTCGTGGCTTCCGTTTTAAACGCCACGCTCTCGGGCCCCACCGCCTCCACCCCCACTCAATTTCAATCTTCAAACAACAGGAGTTATTATTCATCACAAAAATTAATTATACTGTTTTTTTAAAATTATAAGATAATAATTATATTGTTATAGATTCAGATAAGAGTATTTAATTCTTTTTTTTATATATAGATGAAGTGATAGTCTAAATTACAAGGGATGAGAATTTCTCATATACATACAACTGTGATGTCATGGAGGTTCGAATTTGAGACCTCTAATTTGCAAGTCAATGCCTTTTTTCATTACGTTAGACTCGTTAGCATTTAATTCTTTTTTTATTATTAAAAGGAGTTTTTAGTTCGAACTTCTTTCTATATTCATATGTTCAAAGAAAAAATAAAATAAAATAAAATATCAGTAACAATTATTGCAGAGTAGAAGATACTTTAATAATTCAATTAATTCCGGGATCTTCTAACATAGTATTAGCATTGGGATTAAAATAAATTCCAAAGAGAAAACCACATTAAAGTAAGATGAACGGTCCAGATGAACCTTGACTTTAGTAATGATAAGATTAGAATTTAGAATAGACGCCTAAACGAGTAGGTGCAGGGTGAAAGCAAAAGTGGAGCCCACCTGGTAGTATTATTAGGCCAAAACTCAAAAGGATTTTTTTTTTGGTGTTAAAACCTTGAAATATTTGCAGCCACAAGTTTCTAGTATCTAACTCGGTCGGGGGAAAGATTTGGTGGGTTGGGTTGGGTTGGGTTGGGTTGAAGCTGAACACCAAAAGGTCATTGACACGTGCCCCGCAGACCCGTTCAGTGATCCACACACACAGCCAAACACAAAAGGAAATAACGATCACCCAATGGAGAGGTGGATCTTTCATAGAAAAATAAACAAATAACAAAAATCCAGTGGTGGATATTTGTTTCTCTAAAACGCCCTTTTGGACCGTGATTATTTGTGGAAGGTGTTATTTGAAGACAATGGATGGAATGCTGGCAATGCTACTTATGAAGAAAAGAAAAAATATGTATTTACATTTAAATTTTAAAAAATCATGAATAATAAATGCATTGTTAGGATATGAAAATGACAAATTCAAAGAGGTTTGTGATTTTTATATTCCCTCTTATCTTATTTTCGTGTCAAAAATAACATGTTCTCAAAAGTGTTTACAACATGAAAATGAAATCTCATATTTCATTCCGAAGGCCCCATTTCTTATAAATAAAATACAAATGCTACCTTGGAATTGAATTTTTGAGGCTGGCTCTGGTGTGGAGTGGGATCACCACTAGCTTCTTTAATAGGCTAAGTAATATCTCTCTTTGTTTTATTTTTATATAGCTAGGATAGGAGGAGGAGGAGGAGGAGGAGGATAAAGATTCATTCAGATCGTATCATTATATATGATCATCATACATATGCATGCTTGTTTGGCAATGCCTACCCTGTGCAGGCCCCACTGGCTGATTGGCTGGCATCCACCGGTGCTTCATACCTCACCCAATTTCCAACCCAAAGTGAGTGAGGCCAACCAATCAATCAAAGTAGGCATGGAAAGGAAGTGGAACACAAAACAAAGGTGTAAAGGCTGCTCACATGGATTTTGATAATAATACCAACAAGTTTGAAGTTTGTGAGGCTGCTCTTGTTTGTTTGTCTGATATTTCCACAAAACAAAGGTGTAAAGGCTGCTCATTTTAGGCCTGATGGATGAAGCCATGAAAGTTGATCCAGGGGCCAGGACAGGACAGGACCAATTGCAATTGCATCATTGCATGCTTCAGTTTTAGTTTTAGTTTTAGGTTTGGATTTCTTTCTTTCTTCTTTGCTGACATTCACATGGTATGTGCCTGCCTGCCTAACCCTCCCTTCCTACTTTCTGGGTAAATAATTCGGCCCATGTGATTAGGCTCAGTTTGTTTGTGCCAATGCCAAACTTGAAACGCAAACGCAAATTGATGATATTAATATCTTCTTTGATCTTTTAGGATTAATAAGAGAAGAGAAGACGCACATTATTCCTAATGTCATTATCTTTATATATTCAGATTGTTTTTTGTCTACAAACAAACAATCAAACAGTCAAACAATCAAACAATCAGAATATGAATGTTCCAACAAGTTTTTTTTATCTTGTAAAAATCAAACACATGCAATGGAACTTGGGCCATTCTTCTCTCATGTTCAGCGTTGGGCTAAAATGCCCATAAGCAGCTTTGTTATTATCAATGGGTTGGGTTTAGTTGACTTAAAAATTATCAAAGACTGAAACAAAGAACCATCAGAAATCAGCCCTCCAATCAACAACATTCTTCTTTTGACTTCTCTTATGAGACCAGTGTTGCAAACCAAGATTATTAAGATTAAGATTAAGTTGATTGATGGGGTATTTTCTTATAACAAAAATCTTCCTTGTTCTACATCACAAGTTTACACTGCATAAGATAAAACATGATTAATGAATCCTAGAGAGTACAGGGTACAGGGTACAGGATAAAGGAAAGGAGATGATGGGATATAAAAACACAACACAACACAACACAAGACACAATATGAAAATGAAGTCTACTGCAGACCACATCCGCGTTCGGTTTCTTTTCTTAAATTGTCACAAGTTGGCAATGGTAAAACTTTAATAATGTTGATGGAATGGAAGGGAGGGAAGGATCATCAGAAATGATAGAGATGCATTGATGGTGTTTTAAGACATGCCTTTATGGCTATACTAGTTTTCTAACAGACTTGACAACTTGTTACTATAAAGCTTGCTTGTGCTAACTTTGATGAGAAATGAATGAAACCCATCTTTATGAGACTGTACGTACTATCACTCACTTCACTGGTGCCATGGTGCCATGGTGCCAATGTGCCATTACACCACCACCACCACCACCATAGCTCCTTAACATCTTTATCACTCCTCTTAATCAAACCTTAATTCAAACAAATCAAATCAACACATGTATACATAATTGTTTCCTAACAACACAATTCTAATCCTTTTGACTTTGCAAACTCTGGTTTTTAGTTTGTTCCGGATATCAAGGGCACCACTAATCTTGGTTGCCAAGTATATCAAGGCAACACTAATCTTGCTTCCCAATTAATCAAGGCAACACTAATCTTGCTTCCCAATGAATCAACGCATCCAAAACCCAACCGGTAGATTGATGGTAGTAATAAATGGGATTCAACCAAAGAGAAATTAAAACTTGAAAAACAAACTATAAGGAAAGGAGTGGGAGAGAGACTTTGATTAGTGACTTAGGGTCATATCAATCAATCAAGGAAATGCTTTTTTTCCCAGGAAAATGTCAAAGCGCGCGTGCGTACACATATATATTAAGAGTTTTATATATTATATATTTATGCTTTCAGTACGTCTCAGGGATGGAGGAGGCCCACAGAGTTGAAGTCAAGCCTACTACGGTCAACGTCTTGGCCCTACACTCTCATTACTGTCACTCCTGGTCATCATCCCTCAGATAGACATATAAACAAACAACACAAATTAATTAAAGGCACTTTAGATCTGTCATTACGGATTTCTTTTGTTTTGTTTTGTTTTGTTTTGTTTTTGTGGGAGAGAGAGAGAGAGAGAGAGAGATAAAGTTTGCTACAACAATAGAAATAGAATATGAGAGACAGACAGACAATTGAAATATGGTTTTTCATATATAATAAATCTAAAAGTCCATGATTAGGAAGTCAATGCCCGAACCATACGATTTTTCTTGCTGGAGTGGAGGAGGAGAGAGTGGAATGGCAGTACGGACTGGAGAGAAACTCAGCAGGAAAGACACGTATGGTGCGTTCTTGACTTCCTCTTTTAAATACTGCTTTTCCAAAGCTAAACATTGCTAAAATAACAAAAACAAGGAAAATAAAACCTGCCCCACCAAAAAAGAAGAAAAAAAACAAAAAAGAAAAAAGTTTGTAGTTGGTGAAAATTGTACTGAAGTAATGAACCTTGGAAGCAAAAACAGCTCTACTAGCAGCAGAAGGAGCAGAAGAAGCAGCAGGAGCAGTAAATGAAGAGCTTCAGCTCTTGATGAGAGGGCATTCAAAGTCCCAACTAACCCAGATACTTGTCCCACATTGAATACCACCAGCACCAGCAGGCTGCCCAAGCACTACTGTCTGAATGAACACTTTTCTGATCACCCTATTTAAGGATGGTAGAGGGTAGAGGGTAGAGAGGAGAGAGGAGAGAAAACAGTTGTGCCATGATCATCAGGAACTATTACAATTCAAGGCTGCCTTAATTTGCTGGACAGTGGTGCCAATAAGAGTATTCACAGTATTCACCGACTCCAAGTTCAGCTTAGCGGATGGCAAGCTGCTCACTAGGATTTGAAATGCCACTGTAACTAGTGATCCACCACTTCCATGTACGTTACAAGAACTTGTTGAGGCACCATTTCCCTGCTCCGGCCTTCCGTCCGGTGAAATGGTGAATCCTGATGGCAGCAGAGGGATGTAAGAAGGATCCTCACCGCTCATTGCAATGTTGATGGATGGTAGATCAACAGGGCTGTACACAACAAGTGACCCTGATGAGTCTATGCAGCTCTCCTGCAGCATCAGCATGTTGTTCTGGCTAGTGTTGAAAGCCTATACAAGAAATGATTTCATAGTACAAGCAAGTTATTATTACACATTAACTAGTCCTTCAAAAAAATAAACAAAACAAAAAAATGAGTTGCATTGTAACAATGGAAATAGCAAATAAATAACTTATTATTTCTTACTCTTAGAACAGATATGCAGTTGCCTGGATGTGAACCATTTGCTATATGGGCAACCTCTTGCACTGCATTGTTATTGGAAAGGACATCCCACTGGAGGAAAACAAATTAATCCGATTGATATAACAGTTACCAATTGAAATAGGCAGTATGTATGAGTTTGTCTAACAAGCATAAAAGTACCTGAGGTCGAGTTCTTTCATCCTTGAAAAAATTGAACACATTTTGTGGAGATACTGGTAGCCAAATGGTCGTGGCTGCACTAAGAACCACACCGTTGGGCTGACCAGGATCCGTGCTCTTATGGATGGTGACTCGCACTCCAACCTCGTTCATCCCAGAAAGGGTGGTCCATCGATGGCCGTTGGATGTGCTAATGCTTGCACAGAAGTTGTTGACCATCCTTTGGGCAAGTTTCATCATGCTTCTCTTGCCTTCAGGCGATGGAATCACTGATTATTCAAAAAATAAAAATAAGAATGTTGAGATCAAGCAGCTAGGATAGAAAGTTAATAATCATAGAATTACTATATATGGTGTTGAAACATTTAAGCTACCTCCTTCAAGATCTCTAGTAGAAGTTCCTGAAACCATTAGGCATGCAAATCTTTCACACATTCTCTGAAGAGCAGCAAGCCATCGTTCAGCTCCAAATGCTAATCCACTGTGAATAAGA